>NC_133751.1:23179303-23459303 GCF_036562045.2 Rhinolophus sinicus
TTGTGGACTAGTTGAAGCACAAATTGAACGAAGGCCTGATCTAATCTTTTGATTTTTCAAACAATAAAATGAGGAAATGAATTAGATAGTTTTCGCAGTGTCTCCCTTGTCCTGATGAAATACCTTGGTTAGTAAATTAATCCAATCGGCCTATCACACAGCATGTTTTACAAATACTACTGACTCAGCTGTATACGTTACGTATAAACAGTAACTCTTGTCTGAAAGAGGAGGTCTCTCTCTACCTAACATAAGCAGAAACATTTAAGTGAATGTGTATTTCTATCATGACATATAGTGTGGGTATGCTGTAGAGTTTTTTTAACTGCAAGTTATAGAGAATTGCTACATCTTAACTATGTATTATAAATCTGTGTATTATAAACTATGAATTATAAAATAATTAACATTTATATTTATCACTTACTCTTTTGACCTGCTTCATTTTCTATTTTTCCATTTGTTATCATGTGTATTTGTAATATGCTGCCCAAATCACCAAATGACTTTTATTATCTTTTCACCTAGCTCATTTTCCATCTTGAAAATTTAGCTCCATCAGGAGATGGTAAATTCTCCCTTTATGGCTCAAAATGTTAATTCATTGCATCGTTTCATAATCCAAACTCTGCTGAAGATTCAGACATGTGCATCTTTATCAATTTTTTTCCAACAGGAATTGTTTTCAGTATGACTAAGCATCTATATCCTGAGAGTTAGTTTGCTGCTCAGCAGCCTCATTTTTGCTTATTTTACATAAAATATCTATTTTGTCCCCGTATGACTATTATTACCTCATCAAAGCTGTCCTCACAAATGCAGTAACAGAACTCAATGTCTTGTATCTATATTTCCAGGGGGAGGAGGTCCTAAGAGAACTGTCCAGGCCAATAAAGAAAGCAGCTTCAGTTTCCATCCTGCTAATTCTGGAGCAGCATTTTTTTCCTACACAATTCTATCTGAATCCCTTGTTAAATTGCCCTCCAAATGTCTCCACCCAACTTTTATTTCTTTCCTTCTTTCTGGAATTTAATTAGTAACATTGAGTTTTAAGAGATGCAATGGATGGGAGGAATATAAAGTGAAGCCAAAATGAGTTTACCCTCATAGCAGAGATTCCTAAATTGTTCAACATTTCCTCGCTCTTTGATTTGTAAGAAACAACCTAAAGTGTATTGAAAATCAGCTTGTTCCATTTTCTCAAAGATTCACATCTGTGACTCCTCACCCTCTCTATAGCTCTTGATATTTTCCTCATTTGAGTGAAAATCATTGAGGAATTTTTTTGTTTTCAACTCCCTTTCCCCAGGTATCTTCTCCTCCCTTTCAAGAGCTTCCACTGCCAAATCTGCATGGTCCTTATCGGGTCCCTGTTTACTCTCTGCTCCTGATGTACAAACCTGATTAGTTACAAAAAGTGTTAGGCTGACTTGACTTAACTTGGTAAAAACCAAGGATTCGAATCCCAGCATTCCAATTAGCTGTTTGACCATGAACAAAGTAGCCTTGACTTGTAGAGTGAAGCATATCAGTCAAGTATATCTTCGGCTTGTTCTTCACCTCCAGGCTCTGTCAAGTGCCAACCAATTATGACTCCTGTTTGAGCACAGTTTGAAATTACTTACACTATTCAAAGTTCTCTTTCTCAGTCTCTCTCTGCTAAAGACTTTCTGATGCCAGGAGGGGAAGGATTCTTTCTCTTTTTCCTGTTCTTCTTTCCAGCGCTATTATCTTATATAAAACCTATTACATAAGATAATGGGGCCAGGCAGTGTCCAACAATGGCATCCACATCCATATCAACGTCTGTGTTCAGGGTACAAAGCCCTTGACATATGAGAGCTCCTCAGACAGTAATGGACTTATGTGAGGGAGTAGAGGGAACCCCAGTACTGAACTACTGGTGAGTAGGAGGGAATAAGAAATCACATCAGTTTGGGAGGAGCTCAATTTAGGAGCTTTATTTTTTTACTGTCTATAGCCATATTGAGTTATAAAGATGAAACGTTTTAACAGGAATTTTTTTTCTATGTTAACATTTTATAGACTTGGTAGATAAAGAAAAAAGAGCCATTAAAATTTGGAATGACTTAGTGAAAGTAAATTGTTTTATTGGCTGGCCAATGCACCCATGGATTATAGAGTAAAGCATATCACTCTAACCTAGAGGTGAAACTAGTGCGTTTATTTTCCTCTTTCTCTTTAGTTGGGGGATGAAATTGCCAAACAGGTCACATATATTACAGGCAAGATCGGAAAAGGACCTGGAAATTCCTGGCTAAAAATCTTTCTTAGAAGGATAATACAATGGGTTGCCCTGAGGAAAGAGAGTCCCATCCTAAGAGTGGTCAATTATCAGAAACAGAGAAGGGATGAGGGAGTGAGAACTTGAATGATAACCAAGAGCTTCTGAAGCATGCTTGCCCTAGAAAGCAGACCTGGATAAGAAAGGAGAGAACAGATTGCTAAGAGCTGCAGTGCTTTGCAGTCAGATCAGTAAAATGCTGGCGGCACCTATTCTCCCAAAAGAATTGCTGCCAAAGGCTTTGTTTCTGGGCTCCTAGCTGCCAAAGTAAGAATTCAGCACTGGCCATTGTTCCAGGTATGTTATGGAACCTAAATGTATAACACCAAACCTTGGACCTTTTTGAAGAAAATATGGCAAAAAAAGCTTCATGACCTAGCTCTAACGAAGAATTTTATTCAGACTCTAAAGGAGTATCTAATCAAGAAAATATTGATAAACTAGATGATGCTAATATTAAGAAATTTTGTTCCTCAAAAGACTCTGGAAGGAAAGTGAAAAAATAACTGGGAGAAGTTATTTGAAATGCATATATTCCTCAAAGAATTATTGTAAACAATACATAGTGAACTCTTACAAACCAGAAAAAAATAATAATAATACCTCAAACCAAAAGGGAAGTAGACAAATGGTATGAAAAGGAAATTCAGGAAATGAAAAACGAAACATCCAATAAAATACGAGGTCTGACAATTATTAAGTTTGCGAACTAATCCTAGTAAATGTGCTAAATACCTACCTCATTGCTGAATATCACTCTGGTCACCTTCGAAGTACTCCCCTTGGGAAGCTATGCACAGATGCCAGCGCTTAGTTCACCCTTCAAAGCAATTTTGGAACTCTTTTTGGAACGGCCATTAGAGCTGTCGTAGTATTACCCTTGATGTCCTGAATGTCATCAAAATGTCTTTCAACATTTCCTTTATCTTCATGTAAAGAAAGAAGTCATTGGGAGCCAGATCAGGTGAGCAGGGAGGGTGTTCCAATACAGTTATTTATTTACTAGCTAAAAACTCCCTTACAGATAGTGCTGTGTGATCTGGTGCATTGTCGTGATGCAAGAGCCATGAATTGTTGGTGAAAAATTCAGGTCGTCTAACTTTTTCATGCAGCCTTTTCAGCACTTCCAAATAGTAAACTTGGTTTATCCAGTTGGTACAAATTCATAATGAATAATCCCTCTGATATCGAAAAAGGTTAGCAACATCGTTGCCACAAGTTCACAAACTTAATTGTCAGATCTCGTAGTGTAAAAGATGTTCAAACTCATCGCAATGCAGAAAATGCAAATTAAAATCACTAGAAACTATTTCACACTAATAAAATTAGTGAAAATTAAGCAATTTTGCAATACCAAATTAATGGGAATATAATTCTCATTATTTGTGTTGGAAATGAAATCTGAGACACCTACACTGGAGTACAACTTGATGAAATTTAGTAAAGCTAAATACATAAACATGTCATATAACCAAGCAATTTCACTCTTTGCTCTATGTTCCAGAGGACTACTTACATACGTTGGCAAGGAGGTTTGTATCAGAAAATGTATAGCTGCATTGTTTGTAATTAGCAAAAACTTGGGGGAGAAAAACCCTAAATATCCAATATGAAAACATATCTATCCAAACAATAGAACCTATCAGCAGTAATGGAAAAAAACCCACATGGATAAATCTTACAAATGATAATGTTGAAACAAGATGTTGCAGAAGACCAGATACTATGTTCCCATTCATATAAAGTTTAAAGATACGAAAATGACAAAATATATTGTTCACAGATTCTGCATCCTTAGAAATATGGTCGAACTAATAATTCAGACGAATGGTGGCTCTGGGAGAGATTGTGAGAAGCATGCTTTCAGGGCCAAGTCAATACCAACATTTCAATTCTATCAATAATACTAATATTCTCAGCTTGAGGGTGGAAAACAAGTTTGGCTTTATTCTTTTTAACTTTTTTTTCTATTGCAGACAACTGTAACTGAATTTTAAAAAATATGTGCATATTTTTTATTGAGGTATCATTGACATAAGAACGACATGTATTAGTTTCAGGTGTACAACATAATGATTTGATATTTGTATATATTGCAAACTGATCACCATAATAAGTCTAGTTAATATCTATCACCACACATAGTTACAAAATATTTTTGTGATGAGAACTTTTCAGATTTACTCTCTTAACAACTTTCAAATATGCAACATAGTATTGATACCTATAATCACCACACTGTACATTTCATCCCCTACTTATTCATTTTATAACTGGAAGTTTGTTCCTTTTGACTTCCTTCACCTATTTTACTCACCCCCACTTCCCTGTCTCTGGCAACCATCAATCTGTTCTCTGTGAGTTTGGTTTGGGGTTTTATTTTTGCTTGCTGTTTGGTTTTAGATTCCACATTTAAGTGAAATCGTATGGTATTTATCTTTCTCTGTCTGACTTGTTTCACTTAGCATGATGCCCTTGAGGTCCATCCATGTTGTCACAAATATTAATAACAAGGTTTCATTGTTTTTTTATGGCTGAATAATATTTCATTGTGTATATCACATTTTATTTATCCATTCATCTATTGATGGACACTGGTTGTTTTTATGTCTTGGCTATTGTAAATAATGCTACACTGGGGGCTGCCTGTATCTTACAAAGTTAGTGTTTCTGTTTTCTTCCGATAAATACCTAGAAATCGAATTGCTGGATCATATGGTAGTCCTACTTCTAATTTTTTGAGGAATCTGCATACCATTTTCCACAGTGGCTGTACCAATTTACACTCCCATCAACAGTGCCAAGGGTTCCTTTTTCTCCGCATCTTCGCCAACACTTGTTATTTATTGTCTTTTTGATAATAGTCTAACAGGTGTGATGTGATAGCTCATTGTGGTTTTGATTTGCATTTCCCTGATGATGATTCCCTGATGATTAGTGATATTGAGCATCTTTTCATGTACATGTGGCCTTTTGTATGTTTTCTTTGGAAAAAAATATCTGTTATGATACTCTGCTCATTTTTAAATAATTTCTTTTTTCATTATTGAGTTGTATGAGTTCTTTATATATTTTGGATACTAATCTCTAATGAGATGTATGGTTTGCAAATGTTTTCTTCCATTTAGTAAGTTGCCTTTTGTTGATTTCATTTTGTTGATGGTAGTTGTAGGTTTCATTTTGTTGATGGTTACCTTCACTGTGCAGAAGCTCTTTAGTTTGATGTTGTCCCACTTGTTGATTTTTGCTTTTGTTGCCTTTGCTTTAGATGTCAAATCCAAAATATCACCAAGACCAATGTTAAGCGGCCCACCATCTATTTTTTCTTTTAGGAGTTTTATGGTTACAGGTCTCACATTCAAGTCTTTAACCGATTTTGAATTAATTTTTGTGTATGGTGTAAGACAGTGTTCCAGTTTCATTCTTTTGCATGTGACTATTTTTTCTATCAACATTTATTGAAGAAACTGTCCTTTTTCCATTGTGTATTCTTGGCCCTTTGTCGTAAATTAATTGACCATATATGCATGGGTTTATTTGGGGGCTATTTTGTTCCATTGATCTATGTGTATGTTTTTATTCCACTACTCAACTGTTTTGATTACTATGGCTTTGTAATACATGTATAATTTGAAATCAGGGAGCATAACACCTCCAGGTTCATTCTTCTGTCTTAATTTTGCTTTGAATACTTGGGGTCTTTTGGGGTTCTATACAAATTTTAGGATTGTTTGTCCTATTGCTGTGAAAAAATTCCATTGTAACTTTGATAAGAATTGCACTGAATCTGTATATTGCTTTGGGTAGTATGGAGATTTTAACAGTATCAATTCTTCAAATTCATAAGCACAGAATATATTTTTCATTTATTTGTATCTTCTTCAATTTATTTGATAAGTATCTTATAGTTTTCATGTATAGGTTGTTTACTTCCTTGGTTAAATTTATTCCTGAGTATTATATTGTTTTTGATGCCATTGCAAATGGGATTGTTTTCTTAATTTCTCTTTCTGATAGTTCCTTATTAGTTGCATAGATTTAGTTGCAACAGATTTCTGTATGCTGATTTTGTATCCTGCAGCTTTACTGATTGATTAATTCTAACAGTTTTTTTTTTTAATTTTATGTTTATCCAAGCTGATAATCTCAGCTTTTTAATAGGCAAACTTCCTGGTTTTTGTTTTTGTTTTTGTTTTTTTCTTACTCTTTTTTGTTGTATTTTTCTGGTGTTAGGGCTTCTTTAGAGTAACAAAGTTTTCCAAAGAGAGCATTGCTTGGTTTTCCTTTGTTTATTTGGAATCAGTAATTTTTTTTCTTTAATTCTTAGAAAACATATTAACTACATATTTTTCTAATCAAATGTTTTATTTAATATTTTAGTCTTCTTTCTGGACATGAAAATGATTCTATCAAATTTTAACTACCAATTAATAAACCACTATTCTATTACAAAACAATTCAGTTATTTATGTATGTATGTATGTATGTATGTATGTATGTATGTATGTATGTATTTATTTATTTATTTATATAAACAAATACTATAATAAATATTTTTATAACAAAAAATAGGTTTACCAGTATAATTTAACAATGTCTTTTACTCACTGTTTTTTGTGTGTGTATCCCACAATGGTCCTTTGGATTCGTTTTTCTTCTTGTTAAATGCATCAGATTCTTTTTATTACTTACCCAAAGCCATTTTACCTCCCCTAACATAACCTTGATTTGTCCAGAAAGTGAGCAGTGGTGGGAGGAAGGGAAAAGGTGATAACCTTTCCATCTCCATATGGCAAGTAATAATTGATCTAAGCTGGTGGAGTAATTGCATTCCCCTTTTCTGGTGATTAATCTAAAATTGAACATTTGCGTTGGTCATGGAGAGAGATATATCAGCATAATATTTAAGGAATCCTTCCTCCATTATTAAAATGGAAGGTCTCAAAAGAAAAACCTCTTACCTCTTCCTGTCTTCCTCTTGCATTCAGTGTGGAAATGATTCTAAGATACAGCAATAATTTTATAGACATGAGGTTTTATATATATATATATATATATATATATATATATATATATACACACACACTCATATATACACATACATATGTGTTTGTGTACATATATATGTATATATATATATATATATATATATATATATATATATATATACCACATGAGGTGTGATATAGATAGATAGATAGATATCAAGCATGATGTTGCAGAAATCTAGTAAAGCCCTGAGTTCCACTGACATCATTTTGTATCCAAATGTATTTCTACCTGACATTTGTGTCAGCATCCTCATTATACTTATTTTAAATTTTTTCAGATACTTAAGCATTATTTTATCTGGAATAACTTATTATATTTAATTTTGCTTACCTTTTTTCGTTTTGTTGTGACAAAAAATACAAATCATTATATTACCATTTTAAGTGTACAGTTCAGTGGCATTAAGTACATTTAGAGTGTTATGTAACTATCACTACCAGTCATCTTCAGAATTTTTCCTTCTCAAACTAAAACTGTTCCCATAAAACACGAACTCCTCATTTCTCCTTCCTTCAGGCCCTGGCAGCTACAATTCTACTTCCTGTCTCTATAAATTTGACTACCCAGTACCTCATGTAAGTGCAATTTTATTCTGTTGTGACTGGTTTATTTCACTTACCATAATGTCCTCAAGTTTCATCCATGTTATAGCGTATATCAGAATTTCCTTCACCTTAAAGGCTGGATAATGTTCTTAGTGTATGTATATGCCATATTTTGTTCATCTATTTATTAATTAAGGGATGCTTGGTGTGCTTCCATTCTTGGGTATTCTGAACAATGCTGCTATGAACATGGGTGTATAAATAATTGTTTGAATCCCTGATATCAGTTCTTTTTGACATATCCGTAAATACCCTTAAGTGGAATTGCTGGATTATATAGTAATTCTTGGTTTAATTTTTTGAGTGGTTGCCATTTCTGTTTTTCACAGTGGTTGCACCATTTTACATTCTCACCAGCAATGCACGGGGTTCCAATCTCTCCACATCTTCACCAACAAGTTTTCTTTTCTTTTTCTTTCTTTCTTTCTTTCTTTCTTTCTTTCTTTCTTTCTTTCTTTCTTTCTTTCTTTCTTTCTTTCTCTCTCTCTCTCTCTCTCTCTCTCTCTCTCTCTCTCATAATTGCCCTCCTAATCAGTGTGAATGCTGTATTTCTTATCATTAGCTTTCTTGTGTTTTGTAATATACACTTTGTAGGCTCATTTTGTGTGAAAAGTTATTTGGGTATTTTGGGTTTAATTTTTAAATTCCACCCCCACTCTTCTGCATTCCTGGCTAACAGATTTATGGGGGCTCAAATCCAAGGCTTGTCAATCCAAAACCAGATCTTAAAAATGATGATTCAGGGCAGTGCTCCTGGCTGAATTGTGGCTATTTGTTCAGTTACTGGTCATAAGGGTGAGTCAGATCCTTGCATCTCTTCAGGTCCTTACCTCTCTATAAGCCAGAGCTCCAAGCATTCCTTCCTTCTCCTTTTGTGAGTGAGAGAGCTCACCCCACAATCCCCCCTCTCCTGGCTTACACAGCGAACTTGACTCAGATCACCATCTCTCAGGGTGAATCGAGTCACCATTATCCTATAGGAGTTTGTGACCCAAGTACATTGCCTGTTTCATGTCCCCAAATTAAGCCACGTTCATCTTTCTTTCTGCTCACTCCTTTTCTTTCTGCTTTTTTTTCTTTTTTAAGTTTCCATATGTTCTAAAAATTAACAATTTTTTATTTCTAATTAGTGCACTCACAAACCTGTATGTTCAGAGTTGCTCCGCCTTAGTCAGAAGAGCATAAATAGAAAGGCCAGAATGTTGTCATTAAATGTAAGTAGGTCTTGATATTTGAAGCCTTAAATTTATAGTATTTTCCACTTCACCATACTCTTTTGGTTCCTAAGGATCATTTAATATCTGTTAAACTTCGTCCAACTTCCTCACTTTGTTTCCCTTCCCATTTTTTAAAAATGATTTTCCAGCTGCTTTCTGGTTTCTAAATCACTGCTGACTCTGAGCATTAATATTCATGTGTGACCTGATTTCTTTTTTATCTTCTTGCTTGATTTATGATAGGTTTTTCATACTTTTTAACTCTAGCATTTTAATTATATTTTTGTTAGAATACAGGTTCCTTCTCTGCTTATGGGTTTCCTAGCCTCAATCCTCTCAACTCTTTCACTTAGTATTATGGGTAGGACCTAGTAAAGAAAATTCAGTTTCAGGAAACTGCCTTTCAGGAATAGCCATAATTAAAAAGTATGCGATTTAAATAATTTTTAAAAACACTCAGTCATTTTGTCTCTTTCAATTTCCTTTCACCTATATCTTTTGTTAACTGTACATCGATATTTTTTAATGAGTACTTCTGAAAATAATGAGCTATGCCTACAGTGCATTTACTTACAAGTGTACTAAAAAACATGGATAGAAAACAACATTTCTACAAAAAGAGAGATATGGAAAATGCATGAGAGAATCCGATAGGATTTATTCATTCATTAATATATATTTAATGAGCACCCGTTTCTCATGCATTGTAAATACAAATGTGAATAAAACAGAATTTCAGGCTTGAAGTTGTTCACAGTCTAGCAGAGCAATAGTCATACCAGCAATAATTTCACATGGGATGTTATACATGCCTAATGGTAGGCGCATGAAGGAGAGAGCTGCTGTATTTGTCAGAAGATCCTGGTAAAAGTTCACAGGGAAAAGCTTTTCTCAGCTATAGCTTATAAGGTGAGTAGACCTTGCCAGGCATACAATGCAAGGAAGGCTTCTCTAGGGAGAAAGGGTCAGCATGAGCAAAATATTCAGGTTTCTTTTCCATTCAGAGGATGACCATGGGAAATAAGTGTCAAGTGTGTGGTATTAGCATGAAGAGATTAAACAATGAGTGAAGAGTTGAACAAGATTATTAAAGGTCCTGTGTTTCTAACTAAGGAATTCAGATTTTATCCTGAAGCCTTTGGAGATCTTGGGCATCCATTATAAGACGGTTACTTGACAACAGCATGGTCGTCCATGTAAGAGTGGAGGCTGGGGAGAGACAGGTGCCGAGGGGGAGGTTGTTTAAATAACCTCGTCCTTAAAGAAGAAAATGAGCAGGGTGGGGTGGATTTGGGAACCGTGGCTGGGGTGGAATTGTTGAGCTTTTTCGGATGACTATATAGTGATGATGAGGGAAATGAAGGACCGTGTCCTTTTAGAAGATTCAAAAGTTAAGGAAAACATATTTGAAAGATGAAGAAACATCTAAGGCTGCTAGCAAATATTTACAGAACAGGGCACCAGAGAAGGCATTAAAAGGTGGAGTTACTGTTGCCATTCTTACGGAAGCCTACGTGAATGGGACCCCCGTCATCGCATGTGTACACGCTGCATGGCTAGATGCAGTCAGGAGCAGAATAGGTCCTAAGATGTGTGTGGGCTGCAACAAACTGTTTTGAGCGGCCTCTGTCTATACAAACAACTTGATTAAAAATGTATTATAAAATTCAAGGGCCCATTTGATGTACAGTGGTTTGTCAATGAAAGATGAGAGTCAAGAGTAGAGAAGAGGAACTTACATATGTCGTTATTGTCAGTCACTGCACAATCTTCAGTGTCCAGGTGCCACCTCTTCCGCTTCAAGTCTAGGGACCATATCTTTCCTATCAAATGTATTCATTATTATTAAATGTGCTGTTTATGGCTGCTTTCATATCTCCTGCCCTGAGAAAAAGAGCAATGCTATTGATACTCATAATGCTACAGTTCTTCCCAACCTTTTTGTATTAAAATAGTGAAGATTTTTCTCACCTCTTTAGTTCTCTAAGACAATTTTTTTTTAAATGCTGTTTACATTTTTAGTCATGGTGCTAAAGCAATCATTCTGCCACCTGTGACTATTATCTTCTATTGATTGTTTCAAAAGTTGTTACTCTGCTTTTTTGATGATGACAATATATGTAAGTCTTATTTAGGGTTCTGCTGACTTGTGATCATTTTAAATTCATCAGTCAGAAGATTACAGTACAGATATTAAACAACACATCTTCCAACTTTGACTTCTCTTGAACTGTTTAGGCTGTTATCGCTGCATTCCTAGGGTGCTTTTTATTTCACTACCAGCTACAATCCTTGCCTTTCGCACACCACCACCAGCAAAGAAGGTAGGAGAGGGACCAGAAGGATGTGATGACCATCCTGGGTCCCAAAAATGTTTGAAACACATTTTGGCTGCTACTCCTTGGGTTATGGAGACCAGAGGCTGCACTGCAATAGGAAAAGAAATGGGTGAGAACCAACCAACAGACCCACACAGCTCAAGCCTAAAGGTCAGAAATGAACCATCGATAACCCAGAGGTATGATCAAGTCCAATGTCCAACATAAGTGAAAATCACCTCAAATAAGCATGTCATCACCATTCTGGCGTACCAATCTGGCCTGATCCCCATGAAGGAAAAACCTCACCCACCAATGGGAGGGATTTGCCCATCAGGACAACTTCCTGACCTATAGGCAAGAGTTGCAGAGTTCATTGGGATAGCTAGTCAACCTGATGTACAGGGCTAGGGAGAATAAGAAGCTAGTCCAGGATTTGGGCACCTCATTCAAATTGTGCTGCAGGTCCTGCACAGTTCAAATCACTGGAGAGGGATTTAGAAAATGTTGAGTTTGGTATGTATGACAACCAGACCCATGAACAACCAGGTCTGGCCTCAGGGAACCCTACCCAGATGGCACTGCCAACCCCAGTTGGTCCCAAACATAGTAGAGGGAGATTAAAAAATGTTTGGCTAAGGCATATAAAATCATGGGGTACCCTGAGGCCAGGGTTCTAGTGTAGCATCCTGCTTGCTCAGGTGTAGTGGTGGTTCTAATTAATGGTACATCATTCAGAGCATACAGGTAGAAGTATCCCTTAGAATATTTTTGCTTTGTAGTTAAAAGTTAATAGCTATTAAGCATTTTAGATGTGCCAAGCATTTGACAACCTTTAATATATTCTCTGTTCAAATTTGCCAACAAGCTCATGTGGAGTTATCATTATTAACTATCATACATAGGAGAAAAGAGACTTTAAGAATTGAGTAGATTATAAAAACAATCACACAAATAATAAATATTGCAGCCAGGAATGAAACCTGACTCCATGTAACATCGAAGCCATGCTCTTGAGGATGATTCTAAACTTCCTATTCTCTGAAGTAAGAGGTAAAAGTAGTGAATAAGCCATAATAAGTATAATAAGAAAGGAAATCAAACTAAATGCCTTCTATTTGACCTGAAAATTGAAATTGGATCATCTTCCAAGAATAAGGGACAAAAGGGACAGAGTGTTTGAAGATTTACCACTGTGAAGTTAACTGGCAACTGGGTATGGGGGAGAAGGTTTTGTCAACCAGCACTGAGGAACGAGATGAGGTTGAAAACTCAAAAACATATATTGGCCTGATCTAGATATTTCTCTGGCTTTCTCCATCGAGCATTCACCACTACTGAAGGACAATCAGAAAAAGATATTTGGATTGATATAAGAAAACTGCACGGCAGGGTAAATATAGTAGAAACACATATAGGAACCCACAGCCTGTCGTCTCTTCTTTCTATATCTGGTACTACATCGTCTAGTATGTGAGGGGTCTTACATGCATATGGACATCCCAGCCTGTACATCCAATCTCCCTCCACATCCCTTCCATAAGCATCCTCAGCAAGCCCCCCTCACAACTAGGGGTAATATATAGCATGCTAGGCTTGAAAGGAGAGACTTGAGGAAGAGGCCCACAAAGGGCCTAAAAGCAAGATTGGGCTATTTGGGCCAGAAATTCCAGGTCCCTGCACCCTGAGAAGTAATCTCAAAATGGACACTTACAAATGCATCATTCCGTGTACGTGAATCAGTATGGTTGTCTGCGTTTAATGACAGTGCTCTATAAGGAAGTATACATTCAGACAATATGAGTTATAAATAAATAACAAACAAACAAAAACCCCTATCCATGATGAATTTATCACCAGGAAAATAATTAAACAAAAAATGTATTGACTCAAAGACCTCAGTAGTTCAAGGATAGATTTAGAAGGCTTTTTCCAAAGTTCAAATGGGTTACCCATTCTTCAGCTTTGTTGTCTTGGTGCTGGGTTTCATTCTCAGGTGAGGCTTTCACAGGGCTCATGCTTCCTTATTTAAAGACCTCAGGAAAGCAAAGGTCCTTTGCCCTGATCTCTCAGTCAAAGGATGAAACTTGTTGAGAACCCTAACTGATCTATCTCCAGTCTGTATCTTTCTTGAATCAAGTTCTCTCTGGTATCGAAAGCATAGTCTGACACAATCAGGAGAAGAGAACGTGCTTAATCCCAACAAACCACTAAACTGAGAAACCCAGTGTCCTGTTAGAAAAATAACAATTAAAACAGATAACAGATATGAAAATTTTTTCTATATTTATAGTGTTATGAAGAATTGCCTTGTTTGTGTTTTTTTTTTCTTATCATGTGAGCAGGGGACAGGAGTTTAAAATAATACAAGAAGGCAACATATATAAAACAATTTTTTCAACACTCTCTTAAAATCTGGAAGATTTTAGATGTTTATTGTGGAAGTAAATCTTTTCTTCGTACATTTATAATAGCGTAGCATCTGGCGTTGATTAAGTAAGCCAGTTGTCTGGGGACAAAGTGGAGGGACAGGAAGACTCAGTGGTGAGAGAAAAAAAAGAGAACAGGCTTCTCCAGCAATAATCCAGTAATACGTTTTCCACCCATCTCTTTTGCTCATTTGTGGCATTTGTGGATTCCACTCTTTCAAGCAATGGGTAATGTTTATGCATCTGCTATAATCTCCTAGAAAGTTTCATCTTTTTTTCTTTTTTTTTTTTTTTTTTTGCCTAGATTTCTTTTCTAGGCTCTAAATGCTCATCCTTAAGATGACTGAGCCTGTTGCCACTGTACCCGTCTCAAAGGAGTGTTGGTGAACTTGTCTATTAACATTCAAAACTGGGAAAGACAGTACCAAGACATTCCAAGTGGGTCATGCAGGTGTCAAAAGCATTTCTCTCTGCTCCCAGTATGTAACAGCAGCTGTGCCAGCACCTGGTGATCAGGGTCAATTACCCCTGGCACGATGTTGACTCCTCTTCTTGCCTACTTGGCACAAGAAGTGGGGAGTGGATCCTTGCCGCTCCCCACACTGTTCAACTGCAAGTAAGACTCTCAACATGTGCTTTTAAGCGTCTTCTAAAGCTCCTAATCCCTGAGGCTCACTTTGCTGCCACTCCAGCCTTGCTGTTTATTATGATAATTGCACTCACCTATATTCTGACGGGTACACCTTACCACTTGGCCTCTATTGTTTCCAACTGTTATCATCTCCATTGCAGTTGATGAGCCCCCTTCTGTGAAAGCTTTCCCTACTGTCAGCCTTGGCCTGGAAAGGAGAAGTGATGCTGAGCCCACCCTTCAGCATGTTCTTCTGGATCACTGTGTGGAACTGAGTCCGGGGGTATCGCCACACAAAGCAGATCCACTCTAAAATGCCCACTTCTCTGAGCCTTTTAAACTCTCCTTTCATCATCTGTCATGGCGATTCTGGAATTTCCATCTTATTTAATGGGAGTCATCACTTTCCATGCTTCTAAAAACCGTCTAGATATGTGTACCATCTCCCTGGGGTCTTTTCTGTTAAAGTCAGTATTGCACATATTCTGCCTCAATTTAATCCAGCAGCCTCATAATCCAGATCCATGAGTAACCCCCTGGCTTCTGTCGATACATAAGGGGTAGCTACTGAAGTCCTTTCAGGAAAACATCCTTTCCTCCCTTAGCTGACCCTTAATATCCGTGGCCAGGTTATACAAGGACGTAACCTTAGTTATTCACCTAGAAGCCATGAGGGGAGGTTGAGGAAGATCTTAAGGTATGGTGGGGAGAGAAGGTTTTACTGTTCTTTCAAGGAAGAGGACCTTGCAGCAACCTCAGGGAGTGGGGAGTGATGGGCTTTATTAAGGAGAAGTGAGCCCCATGTGCAGGCTCAGTGAGACCACAGAAATCTAGGGATTCAAGATTTTCATGTATATCAACACAGACATACCCATCCATAGACTGGGTTTCATTCATTCCCAAACAGGACTCTGAACATGGCATAGCAGTCATACCTCAGCTGTCACTGTAAGCTTTTTCAAGCTTGGCTACTCTGAGAATTAAAACCTGAGCCTGGGATTCAGCATTATCTACTTTATCAATGTAGGATATGTCTATATGCTGCTAAGAAGATCCTCTGGCTTTCACACTTAGATTTTAATTTCTGATTAATCACTCTCAGCTTTTTGTCATCTTTCCCCAGAATTTCAGTTGAATTTAGCAAAAGCCCTTTAATTCCATTGTTCACATAGTTACTAGTTTCTCTGTATCTATTAAACACCTGATATATCACAGGAGCTAATGTATTCTCCCCCATTGACAGAGTATCCCAGTTGATTACTGGTAAACAATTACACTACTACCTTTTCCCATGGGCTAGCTGAACTCCTTGAATGAACAATAATGGAGTCCCCATTGCCCACTACGCTGTGGGTGACCCAGGTCCAAAATCCCATAATAACATTTGCTTTCTTGTACTACCTTAGTATGGACCATCGCCTGTCTTAGCCTGGGTTTGCAAGAAGCAGACACTGAGATGGATATTAGCATATAGCACATTAATTAAAGAGAACTCTTAGAGTAAACATCTGTGTAAGGAAACGGAAAAAAATCTGGATTGGGAAGAAAGAGAAATTGAGCTCTGGTGAAGTCCCATCAGAAGTCTCAGTTCACTTGAATCCTTGAGCTGGGATGGCCCTTCAGAATCATACTAGCAGGAGTGAGGGGGCCAAGCATTTGTATCTCTCTGTTGATGAGACACTGGATACAGGCTTCCGTGGAAAGAAGTATTGCCTTGGATGAGGGAGTTTTCTTCAGTCAAGGAAATTCCCAGTGAGGGTGGACCACAGGGCCATCTTCTAGTACAGCTCTCAGGAATCAAGGGACTAAGTGTCTTTTTCCTGAAGAGCAATTTTGATGACACGTCACAGGATGCACCAAGAAATCCAAATGAAATGTAACTAAATGTTGAGTTAGTTGCCTAGTCCTTCCACTCTTGTCCTTGGCTGTTGACATTTGGGATTAGATTATGTAGTATTTCCTAATCTTGGCAACAAGAAATTGTGTAAATCAAGAAGACTTCAGCAAGACTCTCCATGTCTTTTCTTCACTCCTGTTAGTGAGGAACATATAGTCCAGTGAGTCTTTGTCTTTGGTTATGTCTGATCATGGTGATGTTTTTTAGTTGTTTTTTTCCCCTCAAATAAATAAATATCAATTAACATCAGGGAAATTTAGGAGGATTCAATTAATATAATGAGATCTTATTTTATTTGCTACGTTAAACATTTAAAAGTTAATAGAAATTTTTTAAAGATTACCTATATAATTTTGATATATTGAAAAAAATTAAAATTTTGCACCAATTCCTTTGTATTTTTCGCACTTGTATCAAGTTGCTCTATAATTGCTGTTTTATGACCTCATGGTATTTAACCCTCTGACTTTATAGTCAGATTCTGTAATAATTTAGATAATTATTAAAAATAAAATATTAACACTCAAAGGAAACATAGCGTCTATGTACTTTTAAACAACTCTCATTTTTCAGATGAAAAAACTAAAATCCAGTTAGGTTATCTAAGTTCCTGGAGTAAAGATAAGGATTCAAAGGCGGAGTTTGTAGTTAGCAGGAAAAAGAGAGTGATAGATTTACTCCTGCAAATTAAGTTTCTTCACCTAACTCATATTCTTTTTCAATATAGTGTTTTGTATGTTATTTTCTGCCTATGCACTAATATTGTCAAAAACATAAAATTAATTTTTCAAAGATAGTAGGCTTCTTTGTTTAAATTCTTAGCAACTACCTAAACAAAAGAAATAGAAGATAAAATATGTAAAGATAAAGGTGTAAAATATCTAAAGACAAAAATGTAAAGGAGCGGTGAAAAATTTTAATTACTTTGTAAAGATCCATATTTGATCATATGAGTTAGTGGAGTATGTTCAAAAACAAGTTTAAAAGGACTCAGACTTATCCTAAAAGAGTTGTTTAATTTTTCTTCTCCCTCTACTTTCTTACCCTTTCCTTTTTAATAGCATATATGGAAAACTACTTCAGAGGACAGCAGGCTCAGGGAGCTCAGAAGGCAACTTTCATGATATCTATCCATATAATTTCAGGCAAAAACAAATATAACTCTGTTATATTTGTGAATTCCTTAATGGAAAATCCTTTAAGGGGGAAAACAGTTTCTTTGTCAAGGGTAGAATTCCTCTTTACATCCACAACAGTGAGATCCAAACATTTCAGACATTCATTTAATAAGAAATAATAAGTTTATAATATCCGCAGAGGTGCTGATGTATTTCAGAAATAAACATTGCTTAATTATTTAAAGGCTATAACATTCTGTTGAAGGGTATAGTACAAAGAGCAAAGTGAACATCCAAGTTAATAAACTACCCGATAATCTCTACAAATATTTTGCACCTGTTTTAATATCTAATCTCCAGAGCACCTGGGACCTGCCGGAACTACTATAGCTAAAGGTTGTTATTCTCTTATCTGCTCTTTTCTACGCAGCCTCTACTACCATGGTTTCTCCTCTCTCTCTCTCTCTCTCTCTCTCTCTCTCTCTCCCTAGTCAGCTCAGAATCTGACCATTTTCTAAGGCCTATTGTAAGTCTAATCAATTCCTTGGGTTTGACTTTCCTCTGACTCTACACACACACACACACACACACACACACACACGCCACCCCACACATCCATTATTGAATTATTGTATTCAAAGTTTATGACATAAGCTTTCACTTGCTCATATTAAGTCTTCTTTACATGTCTAAGGTCCCACATATATTAAGATTAACTTAGTCTCAACTCCACTGTAAATTCTTTACAGGTTTAATTATGCTTTGGGCCTCTCCTGGATCCCTAACAGTCACTCTTCCCTCACATCCCCCCTGCAAGATGAGACAACATTTAAATTTCCTTTTTGATGATAACCTTGTTTATATCCAATAGAAGGAAGTCAAGACAGAAGGAGAAGTGTTCTCATGATTAAATAACTCCTAGACCACCTACAAAGCAAGAGCTTGTGGGAAAGATAACCGGGATTTTTTACATTTTATAAAGGGATAAGAAATTAAATTTATTCTAGCAAAACATCTATTCTCTTCCTATCATGTTGGGCATTTTTATTTCACCTCATTCTGTTTCGTTCACTTTCAAATCATAAAACTCTGTAATTCCCTTTCTACTGGTGTAATTTTCTCTTATTAGCTATACAGGATGATTACATACTTTCTCTAGAGGAGAATGAAAATGTATATTGAAAGACCTTTGTCATTGAACCAGCTATGAAGCTGTAATCTATTAAGAATAGCCTTTTGGTGCCATGAATGCTTTTTATCTTTGTGTGAATTACCCTTTGGCATGCTGAGAACAAACATCAAAGAGGCTTCAAAATTCCCCCACAGTTAAATGGCCAAGCCTCTCTGGGGTTTTCTGGTAATTACTTGATAAAACATCTGTCCAAAGTCAGGAGATGTGAGGGTCCCAATGATAGGAAACACCTTGCACTTAGAATGCCTTCTTAGAGAACCCCCTCCTAGACAGCAGCACAGCTCTGAAGTTGGAGTTGGGTGATGTGTACCCCAAAGATTGCTACTCCACAACCACTAATATTCACCAACATCCTTTAATTTTGTTCCAGTTTTGTTCTTTCTGACAAAATTCTCCCAGATAACAATCAGTGGGGTCTGGAGGATTAATGATCAAATGTTCAGAAAATTCTTAACTAATCTGTGTTCTGTCTTCTGAACATGTAAGACAAAGAAGCTTTTCCCATGACGATCTATGCCCCTCCATGCATTTCCTCCCCTTACCTATCCATTCTTTAGTGTACTTGCCTCATGTCTGTTGCTTGAAAATCAAGCCACTGGAGGTCACTCTGTTATTTTAAAAAGTCATATCACAATAGCTGCAAAGAACCAACTTTATTCACAATAGCTATAAACTGGAAAGAGTCTAGGATCCAACAACAGGAGAATGAATTAACAAAATGTGGTATGTTCATACAATGGAATACTACTCTGCAATAAAAAAGAGTATGTTGCTGATACATACTAGTATGGATGAATCTCAGAACTGTTACGCTGAATGAACAAAGACTTACCCAAAAGAGTACACACTGCATCATTGCATTTATATAAAATTCTAGAACAAGCAAAATTCATCTATGATATAAAGAAATCAGAACAGTGTTTACCTCAGAGAGTAGAGGTGAAGATTGACTGGGAAGGGACATGGGCTGGGGCAGGGTGGGGGTGGGGAGGGTGGAGCCATAGTTATTTTCTAGATTTTAATAGGAATATTAGTTACATAAGTGTATTCATTGAATAACTGAACAAATGTACACCTAAGATTTCCCCATTTTATTATATGCAAATGTTACATAAAAATAAAATACAAATATTCAATCCTAGTTAATAATGTATGCTGAAATATATTGAGAAGTGTGTAATTTGCTTTGAAATGTGTTAAAAAATAAGATTTGGGGAGTTGATACATTTGAGAAGGATGGCTAGATAGATAGGTGATAAAATAAAATGTTAATGACAAATACAAATGTAGTTATACAGGTGTTCACTGTAAAATAATTTCAACGTTGTGGCGTGTTTTGAATTTTTCATACTATAATGAGAGAGAAAAGGAGACCACTAGCTAATTGTTCTTGGCAGTTTATTCCTAAAAAATCTTATTAAATTTTCTAGAATTTGAGTACACATACTATTTTTAGGCTTATAATAAATTTGTAACAAAATGAACTCCCAGTATCACTCAGGAAAACAAGGACATTGGGTAGAAGAATATAAGAATGGTAATTATGTTATTTGAACTTTTACTACTCTTTAGAATGACTTTATTATATGTTGAATGAAAAATTCAAACTTGGCTATTATATAAAATAGTCAAATTAAATCGTCTATGAATTAAGTCTAATTTTTTTTTTCTCATGGATTGAAACATACTAAATAAAATGACTAGGTGCTTATGTAGTTGTTTAAGACTATTCAAAAAAAAAATCCTTTAAAAAAGATTCTTAATCCCTAATGTTGAAGGTCCTACACCAGCTGGAGTCAGGACCAATTTCAGACATTTCCTCTAGAGGGTATAATTAACATACTGATCACAAACTCTTTAACTATAGTCTTCTTTAATACCTTTAAAATCCCACTGAAACCTCCCCAAAACTCTGTGATGGACCTATTGTCAGCAATATTTAGTGTTATTTTTGTAATCATCTGAAATAGAAAATTGGATTATTTTAGAAACTCTGAAAAATATGGAGAAGGATACAAAAGAAGAGAATGAATTTAATTCATATTTTGCCAAATAAAGAAAACCATCAGGAAACATTTTACGTGTTCCCTCTCTTGAAGCATCTATTTTTATATATTAGAGATTACTTTTCATGTACAATTTTCAAGCATTGTGTGATGTTCTTTCCCCTGAATGTTATGTTCTGATTACACTCACCATTACTATGGTTATTTTCTATTCTTACACAGCATTTCTTAAAATAAACATACTGCTATCATTCCCCTACAATTAACTTATTTGGTCATTCCCCTGCAATTCACTTATTCATTCAAAAACATTTATGGAGTGTTTCCACGTGCGAGATAATATGCTAGCTGCTGAGACAATATGGCGAGCCAAATAGTGATGATCCCTGTCCTCTTGGAACTTACAGTCTAACTGGGGTAATAAATATTTTTAAAAGGTACACAGGTCAACAAATAAGTACAAATTGTGTTAAGCACTATAAAAGGGAAGAAATTTATAAAGTTGTTTGAGTAAGTGTACTGGAGGGCCCCATATTTATTTGAGTTTTCAGAGATAATACAATCAACTCAGCATCCTTTGGGTTTTATGACTATTTTATGACTATGTTTATTTCTCTAATCCTTCAGCAGAAATATAAATTGGGAAGGTGGAGATTTTTAGTTCATTATATTTGTATCCTCATGTAACAGTAAACATTGTATCTTGAGCACAGAACACTCTATATATGTATTCAATTTATTGTTTTCTATATATACTTGGTTTCCCCCGGAGTTTTCTTATTTTTTGTTGGTGTTTGTTTTGTTTTTATGTGTATACTGTGCATCATTTCTTTCACCACATAAAATTCATAATGAACTCAAAATCAAATATGTGCAACATGTAAAGATAAATATAAAGAAAACAAAATGGGAAGCCTGATATGTATTTCTAAAATTCGATTCCTTAAACTTCTGGATTTACACATTTCATTTTCTCTCTCTCTCTCTCTTGTTTTTTTCTTTTTTCTTTTTTTTTTTTTTTTTTTTTAAGTTGTAACAAAATTGGCTTTCACTGGTGAGAGCATCATGGTCTGTGGTCTAATTATTTTCATTCAGTGTGTCTATAAATGGTGTTTTAGTGACATGTTTTTAGATGTAAGACTATTCTACAAATATTTTAAATTAATTGTAACAGGAACTCAAACCTGTTCTAATTAGAGTCCTGTCCTCTGTGACCTGCACCAATGTTTTGTATTTTCCTTTACTTTTAGACAGATTCTTCGGTAGCAGTAAGGTTTTCACAGACTTTCAAAGGGATCTGTAGATGTAAAAAACAGATTAGTGTTAAGCAGAAGACAAAAATGACTGTCTTCACAATGAAGTGTCGCTGATCTACATAAGTTCTACAGGGTACTTCCAAAGATGAGATCTTGGAGAATAAATTTGGAATCACACATACAGTGGGCTCTACTTGAGTCTCTTCCTCCTCAGAAAACATTTCTATTTGAATGGTTTTCACAGCCTTAAGGGTAATTCACAGTACAAAATGGTTTGGGATAAATGAGAAGTATTACAATATTTTAGTAATGTTGATTCACAAAGATATTCTAGATTTCATTTCCTTAGTAATGCTTTGAAATATAAGAGTTTGATATAATTTTAAGCATATGGCAAAAGTCCTAAAAAAATGCAGTATCTTAAGTTTATTTCTCATAATAGTTTGATATTCAAGATTCAATAATATGTTGGGAAATGTTTAAAAAAATTTTGTAGTTTAGTGACAGATTGAAATCTTAATTTGTCTTTATTATAGGAAAATAAATCCTAATAGATATAAACTCTTTCAAGAAAAATACTGTGTTTCAAATTGATTTGTATCAATACCCAGAGCCTTCTACAGAGAAGATGCCTGGTAATCAATGAATGGATAGCTAAATGAAGGAATAAATGCAAAATGACCTTCTCTCTAATCAAACAGATTGTTCTGAGACAGTACCATCTCATCTAGTCTCCACTAGATGCTTGTTTTGGTTTTGGTTTTTAAATAACACTCCTAAGGTTTGTGCAGAAGACCGTAACGATCATAACTTTAAAATGAAATCAGAAGTTGGCCTTTTACTTGTATTTTAACATTATCAGAGACTACACAATTTAGACTGTAAATCATCTCCCAATCAAATAAAATGCTTTGTTTTTATTCTTTAACTCTTATGTTTTCTCATCATTCTTCTGCTCAGTTGTTTTCCTCAATTGACTTGGAGATTGTAGTCAGTCCCCAGAAAGATCTATTTTTACCAATTTGAATGAATTATAGCTTAAGCTGCTTCCTGGCTGAGGAAGGTAGCTATTAAAATACTAACCCACTGAGGTTGGAAAGTGCCCAGTGGAAAGTGAGTGTACAGGAAAGTAAGCATACACGCTGTCAGAAAGAGGAATATTTTAATGCATTCCAATGAGACCGGAGATGCCACTGGAGTTTGACTGGAAACCAGTTGTGATTAGCATCGATGACTCATGAAAACCACAATTCAGTCCACTTTTCAGCCACTGCTGCTGTTTCAGATCACTGATGTCCTAACGTGTTTGGGGAAACTCACAGATTCCAGTTTGGCCAAAGATCAGAATTGACATATTTTCATTGACTTTCATTTCAGTGGCTTGGTCATTACTAAAAGCAATCCCACTTCCATGGGTTTGACTTTCGTCTGAAAAATAGAAAAGTTAGATTTAGTGATTGACATGTTCCAGTGCTGAGTGATAGCTGTAAACATAAGGTTTCCTTAAAAAGAAGGATCTTTAGCGACATTTATAATATCCTGACACTCACGAAGGCCTTGGAGTGCCTTTTTGCAGAATTATTTTCACACAGAGCAAGGAAGGTTAGGGATGCCAGAACTACATGGGGGTTTCCCAAAGACTTCCTGATTTTCTGAATAGTAGAAGCAGAACAGGACATTTCTCTGAGTATTGGGAACCAGAGTTGCCTGCAAGGCAAGTGGCCTCCACTGTACTAACAGCTTGTGTGGGGACAGTGGGGACATCACCATGCAAAAATTTGATTACACTTATTTTCCTTATGGAAAGCAGATGTACAAAATTGAATTAATCATAAATGGGCTAATATAACTAGTCCATTGACAGCTAGTTTGTGTGTTTGTTTATTCTTAGTTAGGAAAAATAAAGTCTATAAACACTCAATCCAGGAACTACACAATTACCAGTAACTTACATAATATATTCATCTCTGTATTCCTGTTCTAACCTAGATCCATACTTACCCACTAAGCCGCCTGTCAGAGCTCATCATTTTCTTGAGAATTTTGTGTTTTTTATGTTCTTGCTTTATAAGAGAGCTATGTCTCATCTATATTGCAGGCCTAAAGAATATATTGTGCACTTTTATGTTTACTATTTTTAGAATTCAGCCATTAATTTTTTTCACTCAAACTTAAGGTACAAAAATTAATAATGTTGCATTTAGCTATAGTTCCTTAACCTTGCACTGCTGCATAAGATTCTACTCTGTGAATACAGCACAATTCATTTACTCATTTCTTCATCAAAAGCATTTGGGCTGTTTCCAGATTGGTTATTTTCCTGTGGCAAAGAGTACTGCTATCAATATTTTTGTACAGGTATCCAAATACCCAGGGTTAAGTTATAAGTAGAAGGGCTGAGTCGTGGGGTATATAAATTTTGAACTTTATAAAGTCATATCAAGTTATACTTCCACAAGCAATGTAGAAAATATTGCGTTGATCTCCAACCTCTCCATCTCTTAGCATTCCAAGGCTTCATGGTTTTTGCCAATCATATATTGGGTTTACTTTGGATATACATATTCTTGATATTAATCTTCTTTGAGTTACATATGCTACAAATATTTTCTAATGTGTACCTTGTTTTTTGGTTGTTTGTTTGTTCCTTCTTTACAATGCCTCTAGGTGAACAATACTTGTTGATATTAATGGAAAACAATTTACCCAGCTTTTTTCTGTTCTGATTAGCTTTTTGTATCTTGTTTAAGAATGCCTGTCCTATTCAAGATCAAAAATATTTTACACGATAATTCCTTCCGAAAGTTTAGAATTTTGTTTTTTATTCTACTACATATGCAGTTGATTTTTGGTTATGTTGTGCAACATGAATTAAATACCATTTCTCCCCTCCTAATGTATAATCAAGTGTAAATTCTATGTTTTGTAGTCCCTTCTTTTTCAATTGATCTACTATGCCACCTATTTCATATACCAAAGTTCCATTTATGCTTGGATCTTTTCTAAGTTTTATTGATCAACTTATCTATTCTTGCACCAGTAATAGGCTCTCTTAATAACTGTAGTGTTTTGGGGTTTTTTCTTTAAGTATTTATATCTGGTAAATCTTCCTTCCTCATTTTTCTTCTTTAAAAGTATCTTGGCAATTCTTGATCATTTTTTTTAATTTCATATGAATTTTAGAATCATATTATTAAGTTTTCAAAATATTCCTGATGAGATTTTTAACTGGGGTTGCATATCTCCAGGTCAGTTAGGAAAATTGCCACCTTTCTAATAATGTCTATCCTGTGCTCTCATTGCATATTTGACCCATAATTTAGGTAGTCTTTAAAGTCTTTCATTAACATTTCATGCTTTTATGTGAATACTTCTTAAATATGTCGTTTGATTATTCCTAAGTATTTTAAGTTGTGTTATTATTAAAAATAATGTTTTTAGTTTATATCTTCTCATTATCATAACCATATTGTCCTTTCTCTGCATTGTTTTGGTTTTTTTTTGTTTTTGTTTTTCATGTTTTTTATTTTTTTCCCCAGTTTTGAAGCCTGGACTTAAAGCGTTCAGTGTATTTTGGGCTATCATGATGACAATTAATTCACCTGGATTCAATTGAATAAATTAAGCTTCCCCAAACCTCTGTACTTCCCTTTTTTCACCACTCAATTATCATTCTCTAACAAGACCAAGTCTTCGATGCTCAGTAGACACTGTTAAATGTAAGTCACCCTTTCACCACACTAAAATTCTCAATTATTTTTCTAGGAACAACTCCAGAATACCAATATTTTTATTAAAGAAGGAAAAGCCAACATTTGTCTTTCCCACTTTTTTGGGAGAAAAAAAGGAAAGCAAAGATGGTTCCAGTGTTCTCATGGATAGCATGCCCCACTCTCATCCATCCCCATCTGAAATTGTACTGTGTCCTAAAAGTTGTGTTAACAGTCTCAAGATAATTCAATTTAAAAGAATAAGTGGTAAATTAAGTTTGAAAACTCCCATTTATTGTATTTTCTGCTTGGAGAAAAGAAACACAAATGATTTCAAAGGACATTCTGAGAAGTTCAGCCAAAAATAAATGTTTAACTCTGCTTATTCAATATCTCCCAAAGTTATTTAACAATAGCATGTTTTAACTATATTTTAACATTCCTCAAGAAATTCAAGGTTAAGGAACGAGGAGTTTGTGCTAGGCAAAATGTTCAGTCTATTTATTATATTTATAAATAATATGTCCTTGCGGTCAAAGTATATTAACTCTAATATATAATATGAAGAATGCTACATAAATTTTACATTAAAATAATAGAAAATACTCCATTAGGTGAAACTCCTACTGTGGGTGTGGGGCAGGAAGAGGGGGAGAAAATAAGTTGTTTCCATTTTTTTTCATTACCTCAGTAATATTCATGCCAGTGTATCCAAACAACAAGAAGGGAACAATTATTATCTTATCATACTTGGGTTATTAAATGTTGTGTCATATTAAGAAAAGAAATGTATTAATACCAATAAATAGCTTTCTTATATCTAAATGGAAGAATATATATATAAAATGGGCTCCAACCAACTGTTCAGTTTGGGAGCCATACAGAATAAAGAGGCGAACTAACAGGGCCCTAGTCTGACTAGATCTTCAAGATATTCCTTCTACTAAAATTCAAGGATGTTACTGAAGAAGTAAGATTTAGAAAGGAGAGAGGTAGAGAGGTGCTTCCTGGAGAGAAACCAGTAAAGAAACTGAAATCCATCTTAGTGTGTGTAGGGAGAAGCTTTGTAACCAGCATTTCCCAAATGCTTGCTATGTACAGAGGTCTCTATAAGTGTTTATTTTATTTCATTTTATTTTGCATTTATTTTAATTATAGCAAAGTACACATAACATAAAATTTATCATGCTGACCATTTTTAAGTATACAGTTCTGTGACATTAAACACATTCCCATTGTTATGCTACTATCACCAGCAAGCATCCATAGAACTCTTTTTATTTTGCAAAACTGAAACTCTACTATTAAATAATAACTTCACACTCTCCCTTCTACCCAGCCCCTGGCAATAACCATTCTATTTTCTGTCAGTATGAATTTGACTACTCAACGTAGCTCATCTAAGTGGAATCATACAATATTTGTCCTCATTTGTCTGGTTTATTTCACTTAGCATAGTGTCTGCAAGGTTCATCCATGTTGTAGCGTGTGTCAGAATTGTCTTCTTTTGTAAAGCTGAATAACATTCCACTATATGTATATACCACATTTTATTTATCCATTCATCTATTGGTGATCAGTAGGTTTGTCCTTTTATAACCACAGATCCTTAACTCCTGGCAATCACTAATCTTTCTTCATTTTCATTATTTTGTCAATTCAAAAATGTTATATAAATGAAATCATACAATATACAACATCTGGGATTGGGTTTTTTTTCATTCAACATAACTCCTTTCAGATTCTTCCAAGTTGTTACTTGCATAGATAGTTTATTCCTTTTTACTGGTGAGTAGGATTCCATGGTGTATATATACCAGCGTTTATTTAACCGTTCACCTGCTGAAGAACATCTGAGCTGCTTCAAGTTTGGGGCCATTAGCTTAAATCTGCCATTTTATTATTGTTTTCTGTTTGCTTACCCTGTTTCTTTTCTTGCCTTGCTGTGGGTTAATGCAACATTTTTTAGGATTCCATTTTGATTTTTTTATACTGTTCTTGTAGTGTATCTCTTTGTACAGTTCTCGTAGTCGTCACTTGCCATGGAGTGTTTAAAATTAATTTTTCCAGATGCCCTTTAAAGTAAGTATTACTATTCCTACGTCACAGGTAAGGAAACTGAGGCTCAGAAATAGTAGGTAGCATGTCTGCACGTCTGCTAGTTAGTAGCAGATCTGAATGTGAACCCAAATCTGCCTGATTTCAGAAGCTATAGTTTTGCTACCACTGCACACTGCTTGCCCATGGCCACAGGGCAAGATGAGAAAGCCTCACCCAAATACGAGTCTTCTTTATCAGGGCAGAGGTCCACAAGATTAGGCAGCACTGAGAGAGACTCTGAAGTATCATGTCTCAAAACTTTTGTTCTTATTGTTTTCAGTCTGTGACACCTCTTCTTCAGCCTTGTTCCACCTACTGAAACCCAGTTCACTAAAATGCAGTCACCTTCCTGAATCCCTCTCCCTAATTCCCTTACCTCACCACAGTCCGTAGTAATTGTTTTCCTTTGGCTTCTCCGGAACAATATGTTTCTATCTCTCTTCTGGCCTGGATTCTAGATAGCTATTTATATATTTCGTGTTTCTTATCTTGATTGGAAACTCTTTGAGAAAATGAACTAAGACATAGTTTATTTTTGTCATCTCTATAGCTAGAACAATGTCTAGCATGTAGTAGTTGAATTAGCAAATAGTTGGTGAGCTAAGTGGAACTGAATTAGAGCTCAGAAACTCTTGAGTAAATCTGCTGAATTATTTCAAAAGACAGTCAGTATGGATCTTCCTAGATAATGATCACTTAGTTACTTATTTGGTAGATTATATCTTTTAAACGTATTATAGAAAAATTTTAAGAGGAATTAGTGGGAAGCAGATCAATTGGATTCAAAAATATGTTTGAAAATTTTCTCAGGTCAATAATTATGGAGATTTCATTTTTAAAATGATCTGAAGCTCAAGTTGCTGGTGCTCAAAGGAAAAAGAAGAGAATGTTTTATTTTCATTTTAATTATTATTGATCAAACACTGGAAAATATCTCTTTCAGAATTGTGTCTCTAAATTCAGGACAAAGATAAGCTAGCAAATCTTTTCTAAGCTCAGATATTTAAAACCCAGTCTAGGGGAAGAAAAGTCATTAAGTTGACATAACAACCTCTTATCCTTTTAAGCAGGTCCTTAGCTTTATGAAGCCATTAAATATATGTACAGATTCGAGATGTTGCTTCCCAGCAACTGTCATCAGTTTTAACCCAAATGAACTCTTATAAAAATTCTCCAAAAAAAATGTACAGTAATATAGTCATTTCTTGTTCTAAAACATCCACTATAAACCATGATTTGTAAAAGTTTTAAACATAGCTGCTTTCTTAGGAGGACATATATGGGATTTATATTGCTGTACCATTCCTAAGTGCTTCTTGAAGTCCATTTTCCTCCTGAGTTATGGCTTCTCAGAATGGAAGTGCTATTGAACGTTGTTAATGCAATTCTATTTTTAAAAGATAAATTAAGTTTGATTATTTGAATGTGACCAGTTAAATAAGAAAAAAATTGCATGAGCCTTTATTTTTTAATTTAACTAGGAATAAATATATGCCCAACAATAATTACCTGTCTCTGAGCTTAAAAATCAAAGCCTTTAAGTTGGAAGAGACCTTAATCACAGCTCAGTGCTTCCCAACTGAAGTGGTCTGACTAAACTGCACAGAATTGTGAAATAACCTGATTCATATGTAAAGTATGCACAGTGCTTTACAGTTTACAAAACTCATTTAAATAGTCATGATGGGAGAGCACTGATTTGGAGACTAACATTAGGGAAGTTGCTTAATCTCTGGGTAATTCCATGTCTTCCTCTTCCGTACCTATCCTTCATGGCTCATTACCTATGGGGTATCACCATACTATTTTCCAACATGTGTCCTCCTCTCCTGACCCAGGGACCTGCTTCTGTCCCTCATGCACCTTGCAATTTACTACGCATTTCTCAACTTGTTCTAAGTTTCAAGAAACCCACTTTGCTTTTTTTTTTTTAATCAAAGAAAAATCTACTTGTATCCTAAATGACATCCTGAGTCTCATATCTTTTATGAAATCTTCTAGACTATTCCAATATTTAATGAGCTCTTTTTCTTTTAACTGTCAGTTATTAGTTCAAAAAGCATTTTATGAGCACTTTGCTACCTACAGCAAGCTGATTCTCTGAACACAGCATTTTCTGTGGTGGCTTTTAATCTGTGCCCTATGAAGTCCTTGAGGGTGACCTAGATATCATTCTCATTAGCCAGAATGGTAGTGACATAAAGCCTTTCCTTCCCAGTTCAATCAGTTTTACTTTTATCAGTTTTATATGGAGAAATGGCATACACAAATATGCAGGATTCTGCTGTTTATTTTAAATTCTGAAAATTATTGTTTTAGTGAATGGAATGGAAAATAAACAGATAATTACAATTAGAGCTAAGTCATTGTAGCCATATGTACAGTTAGGGAGAATCTGGGAGAAGCGTATTATTTTTTGTTGTCTTTGCATATCTGTTTCCCTCTGTGTGTTCTTTTCTCGTCTTTTTTTTTATTATTAAAGTTTATTGGGGTGACAATTGTTAGTAAAGTTACATAAGTTTCCTCTGTGTTTTCTTGAAAATTCCTCATTAATAGGAATTATATCACATCCTCTACTAGAATCGTGCGGGCAGGATGCTGTCTGTTTCACTTGCTGTTGTACCTCAGATACCTAGAACAGTGCCTGGTCCAGTGTAGGTACTGATTTATATTGGTGGGATGCAGGAATCTTCCAGTTTGTTTACCTCATTTTGCCTACCATTTATGATATACCTAATATTGGTTCATGACATGTTAGGCAAATAACAAATGAATTTTACAAAGAAAGATATGTCTTGGTGCTAGATATCTCAATCTTGACTATTATCTGACCTCTCACATAACAAGCAAGTCATGGGAAGAAGGTTTTAAAATGTGAAGAGAAGAGAAGGTAATACAAACAGATAAAGCATAACCTCAAATTAATGTTAAGGATTATATCACATACTTTCTAGAATGTAGAAATCAAAATGAAACATGAACATTATTGATTAAAGTAATTGTCTTTCAGCATGTAACACTTCCCCAACTATTAAATGTTTGGTTATGTTTTCCAAGCATTATTCTTAAATGGACAAATTGAGCTGAGATTGTTATTGTAAACTTTGTTAACTTATAAGACATCATTTTACTATTCTGTATTTCAATTCTGTATTTTATGACCTAAAAAATATAAGATCTAGGTGAAAAGTTTATACTTTCACATGAAAATTTATGAATATAAATTCTTTATAGGTAAAATAAATGTTATAAAACGTGACCTCCTGAATTTCACTGAGTTTTAAATAAGTATTGCTGATAATTTGAAAACTGTAAATTTTCAATAAAATCTCTAACTATGTCAAATTAAAAATTGTGGTAAGTTAATTTTTATTCTGTGAATAATTTACAACACAGGAGGATCTAATCAACAACTCTTAATACCTTTTCAACAAATATTATACTAAGTAAGCACATACCAAATGCAAGGCACAGAGAGTGAAATGAAGAATGTGAATTCAGTGCCTTCATTCAAATATCTGTCTTTCTGAAGTCTGTGTGTTCTCTACCTTTTCTTATTGTTCTTATGTATTAATATATTTTTTTTTTTTTTGGGGGGGGGCAGTTCAAAGTGGCCCATGAGGGGATCGAACCGGCATCCTTGGTACTAGTAGCAATGTGATCTAACAAACTGAGCTAACCGGTCGTCCCTCTTATGTATTAATTTTACTAACTCCTAATTCTATTCTTATATATCCAGGGCTTAGTGGTCAGACCATTGTTCTTTGCTGCTACAGTCTCTTGACAATAAAACCCGCTTTTGTAGGTTTAATAACTAAATCTCCATATCCAACCAGATTTTTTCTGAGCTCCAGACCTTCATCTCCAACTCTCCACAAGATAATTCACTTCAATTTCCTACTAGCACTCCAAATACAACAAATCAAAATTATCTTTAGCCCACTCTGCATTCCCTGAGCTTCTATCTAATAGGTTTTTCAGAATTTCTAGTATGCCACATTATAGGGAACAGAAGACTTGATGTTTTTACTGCCACTTCCACAGACTTGGCCCAGATCTGATCTATTATAATACTTTTGTTTGTCTCCCCAATGTCTACCAAACTAAAGTAATCTTGGTTGTCATTCAAGGCTCTTCATAGACTACACCAAACCTACTTTTATATTCTGTTTGCTATAAACCCTCGACTCAAGCCAGGCTGACTTTCTGTTTGCCAGATCTACCATTTACATTCCTGCCTTTCTACTTCTTTCACAAATTAATTAAAAAACAATTGCTGCCATGAGGCATCCAGATTTTAGTTCATCCAATTTAATCTTGGTCTGAATTCTTCCATTTGATATTATTCTGTTTTTGTGTTTTTGTTTTTGGCTTTTTTTTTTTTTTTTGGAAACTTTCTAAAGAAACCCAGATTATGCCAGGACTGGAAGATTATTTTTGGTTGTCTTTGCATACCTATTTCCCTCTATGTTTCCTGGAAAGTTCCTCATTTTCAGGGATTATATCACATCCTCCACTAGAATCGTGCAGGCAGGATGCTGTCTGTTTCACTTGCTGTTGTACCTTATATACCTAGAACAGTGCCTAGTCCAATGTAGGCACTGATTTATATTGGTTAAAATCTTCCAGTGCTCTCCAACGCAGTTAAAATAAGCTAAATAATATGTCTCATGATAACTACTTCAAATTTAACAGGGCATACTGTATTTTTATTTACTAAAGCTGGCAACTTTAAACTTAAACTATTCACACTGATAAACTACATTTGTTTCTCAAGGTCTCTCTCAGGCATTGGTTCTTACTGTTGTTTCTGTGTAAGATATAATTCTAGAGTTGATCATATGCTCTCTCATCTTTTTGTTTATGCTTCAGTTCAAATTTTATCCTCTCATATAGGGCTTCCTTGATTAACTAGTGTAAAATGCCCCATACTCCCCCTGAAGTTGGCCCTTTTTACTTTTTTATAGAATTTGTTTTCATGTATAATTAACGTCTTTGTGTTCATATAAATTTTTTGTCTATTTCATTAATATAAGGAAAGTTCTCTCTCCCTCTGGCTCACCATATTATCACCCGGATTTTGAACAAACTTAACACATAATGGTAGATATATATATATATATATATATATATATATATATATATATATATATATATATATATTTGTTGTTGTTGAATAGTTGAATGAATAAATGTATATCAAAAACAGGCCAAAGGATTCTGCTTCCATGATGACCAAGTAGCTGTATTATGCCAATCCTCTTGCAGATAACAATTATAAGCTATAGACATCTCCACAAACAAAACAAAACAAAACATTCTACTTGAGAGCAGACTCCAGTCCATGCCATAGTATTATCTAAAACTCTAATAGAAAATTTCAGTTTTACTCATATAGAGAATAAGATGATAGACTTCTATATAAATAGTAAACATGAAAAGTGAGGGAGAAATATTCAGAAAAGAGGAACCCACTGAAGGAGAACTTTAAATTTTGTACCTAAACTCTGCTCAAATTCCTGGCTATGCCCTGAATTGTGAATGTGCAAGGCAGATGAAAAGCAGCCTACCTAAGGTTAAAAGAAATGAACTAAAACAGGTGCCACCCACCAGAAAGAAGATAAAATTTTCAATTTATGTAAGCGAACTTAATATCTCATAAAATAAACAAAAAAACAACAAAATACCTTGTTTGGAGGAATCCAGAAGAATCCAGAGGCACTACAATATATTTATTATTCACAATATCCAGAACACAATACAAAATTACATAAGATGCAAATATGGCACATTCCCAAGAACAGAAACATTCAATAGAGAACCCCAAAATCACTGAAATTTGCAAAAAATAATTTTAAGGCAGCTATTACATTTACTTATACAATTACTTGCTTTACTTATAGTAAAACAAGACCAAGTCTTTAATATAATATAATATAATATAATATAATATAATATAATATAATATAATATAATAATATAATATAAATAATACAATACAATATAATATAAGATAAGACTGGGTCTTATATTAATTTTTGCTCCAAAGACGCATTAGAGCTGATTGTCTGGCTAGGTCTCATTTTCGGGGAAACACAGTATGACATGTCAATGCTTTGTTCCTTCTTCTCTAGTGGACATGGCCATCCCATCTCCAGAGCTCCCCCATGGAATTGGCTGAGGACTCTATTGCAAATGAACCACCTTTGAACTTCTCTCTCTCCCCAGTCTTGCTTCTGACACACCCTGTGGGTGTTGTTTCCAGAAGCATTTCCCAATAAATCCCTTACATACTAATCTTTATCTTACAGTCTGTTTCCAGGGAATTCAATCTAAGATTATAAAAGAGATTTGAAGCCTGACCCTACCTTTTACTATTGAAGCTACTTATTTAATTCTTTGGGCAACTTATATAACTTCTTTGAATTTTTCATGGATTTTATGAAGATTTAATGAGGAAATAGATGTGTAAAAATTATATTGTATGTGACTGTGTCCACAGAAATAAGCCTTATTTAAGAAAAAATTTCATAGATGTATTATTTACCTGACATAGTCTATGTTTAGCAACTAAAACTCTATAAACAAAAACATTTTGACTTGATATAAAAATCATATACTAAGGTATACTAAATGCAAAAATCATTAGTATATAACTCAATGCATTTTTACATAATTTTACACCTGTGTAACTTCCATCCATATCAATCTATAGAAGATTTTCAGCACCCCATGTTTTCTCCTTTTAATACTGCCATCAAAAACAATTATTCTGAGTTTTATGTTAGTTTTTCCTATTCTCAAATATATATAAATAGAATTATATGATAGGTACTCTTTTATGTCTGGCTTTCTCTACTCAATATAACTTAGTTCATCTGTGCTATTGAGGAAATCAGTAGTTTGTTCTTTCTCTGATCATTGTGTAATTATCTATTGTAAGAATATACTACAATTTACTTACCCATTCTACTCTTGATTAGCACTTAAGTTGATTATAGTGTTTGGCTATTAAAATAAAGTCACTATGAACATTTTTGTACAAGTTTTTTTAGTAGACATATGCACTCATTTATCTTAAGTAGATGTAAGAGTCAAATTATTGGGTAACAGGATAGGTGTACTGGTCAAAAGAATCTCAATAAAATCTGCCTATTACATAGGTAACACCTAGGAAAGACCTTTTACTCAGGATTCTAATGCATATACTCTATACTAATGTAAATTCTGGTTTGGTGCCAGTGCTGAGCCTGGCATGATTTAGCAAAAGTCTCAGAACACACCACCACCAGTTATCGCCCACCTGGGGCCTGCTGAACTCCAACAGTTTTCTTAGAAAGAGCGCAATGCGAGTGGGGCTGGCTGCTTGCAGAGAAAATGTTTCCAGCTGTGTGTGAGTTGAGTGGGGCAGGGTCCCAGCTGAGTCAGCTGAGTGGCGCAGTGGAGTTCAACAGGCCAATCAGATTCAGATTTGGCCCATGGGCGGTGGGCTCAACACAGGAAAGATGGTACCCATCTGCCAGCTGCATGAAGGAGGGCCGCTCACAGGGAAAATGCCAACTGTCCTCCAGTCCTTCTCCTGAAAGCACACACCTCAGTCTGCCCCCCAGTATGCCTCCAAGGATCTCCCAGTTACTGCCCCTCTGCTGGAACCCAAGGTGAGTGCCTGCGAGTGAGTGAGTCTATGTGTGGGCCGTTTTAAAAGACATTTGGGTTTCCCGCAGTCTTCTGTACCACCCAAATGGTGGGTATCCCCACTGTTTTTCGCAGGCTGATGTTGTGGGGGCTCCTCTTCTCGGCACCAGTACTCTGGGCTGGGGAGGCTGGTGTGGGAGGCTGGGGTCCCTTGCCCTTCTGGGTGGAACCCAGAGGAGATATCCCTCCTGAGTCTCAAACGCCACACACAGGTGTGGGGCCCATTCTGCGTCTCCACCCCTCCTGCCAGTCTCAATGTGACTTCTTTAAATTTTTGGTTATAAAACTTCTATTTGGCTAGATTTTAGATGGTTTTCCATGTTGATTGTTCTGTAATTAAGTTGTAATTTTAATGTGTTCATGAAAAAATGCAGTCACAGTGTGGGGACAGAACAAGGAGTGCAGTTTCCAGGCTCTTGGCCTCACGTGGAAAAGTAGATGGCCTTTCCACAGATAGTAGATGGCCGTCAGCTGTGGCTAGTTGGCCGTCAGCTGTTACCCTTGAGCCATTGGCCACTAATATAACTGCCACAGCTGCGCTGGGGAGTCGAGAGGGGAGTTGAGGGGAGTCGGTCGGTTGGCAGAAAAGCAGACAGCAGGTCGCACGTCGTATGAATCCAGCCTCCAGTGAGACTATAGTGGTATGACTCCCTTACCTATGGCTCCGTGGGTGTTCCTTTTTGGCCTAGCCACATCCTGCGTTCTTATGTGGGGAGCGGGAGCAGAGACCCCGCAGGCCACCCTGCATGACACAGTGTTTATCTACTCTGTCATCTTGGATCTCCTCCCCGATAACTATTTTGTAGCTACCAGTTTCTACCTCATATTCCCTTCCCCTATTTCACCCATGCTTCCAATCCCTCCCCATCCAGCAACCATCAAAATGGCAGCGCTTCAATCTGGAAGAAAGCTGCCCCTCTAGCCCTTGCTCTAAAGTCAAACAATCCAGTTCCTCCCCATATGTCCCTGGCACCTTTCCACCTGCGGCCCCAGTAGTGGAGCTCAGAGCAAGTGAATCCATCAGCAAGTAGGTTAGTGTGTGGGTCCTTTAAGAGGGCCATCTGGGGTCCAGAGCCTTCTGTCTCACTCAGCCACGATCGTCACTGGTTTTCACAGCCAGAAGCTATGAGGAATTCTCTTCCTGGCACTGGAACCCTGAGCTGAGTGTGGAACCCTGAGAGCCAGGTGTGGGGCTGGGACTCCTCACTCCTGTAGGCCATGATATCCCCACTGATTTTTAACAGCCACACGTGGGTGTGAGACCAACTGTTCTGTGTCTCTGCCCCTCCTACCAGTCTCAACCACCTATCAGTGGTTTCTTCCGTATGTCCGTACTTAGAGGATTTCTGTTCAGCTTGACTTCAGGCCATTCTCAATGAAGATTGTTCTGTATTTTAGTTGTAATTTTGATGTAGTTGTTGGAGAAGGCAAGCACAGCATTTACCTACTCTGCCATCTTGACCAGAATTGTCTGCAATTTTTTTTTTAAAGTATAAAACACTGAATAGGAAGCCACCTTATTTATTTATTTATTTACTTACTTATTTACTTACTTTCTTATTTAACAGCTTTATTGAGATATAATTGGCATACAATAAACATATTTGAATTGTAAACTTTTACGGGTTTTGGCAAATATCTACATAGTGGAACCATCATCAATCACTATCAAGATAACTTATCTGTCACCTCTAAAATTTCTTTGTATTCCTTTTTACTTTATTTCTCCCTCTTCTCTGCCCTTCCTGACCCCATTCTATGTTTTGTCACTGATCTATTTTCTGCCACTATAGGTTGGTTTTCATTTTATAGAATTTTGTATATATAAAATTATACAGTATGTTGTCTTTTTGGTCTTTCTTCTTGCAGCATATTTATTCTGTGATTTAGACATGTGTTGTATGTATCAATAGCTGATTCCTTTTTATTTCTGAATAGTATTCCATCACATAATAAATCACAAAGTTTTACTCATTCATCTTTTGATGGACATTTGAATTGTTCTAAGTTTGCGGTATTACAAATAAAGCTGTCAAGAACATTTGAGTGCAGGACTTTTATGGACATAAGCTTTCCATTTTCATGGGTAAATATAACATTTGAGTAACCTGGTAAATGCTTGTTTAACATTTTATGGAACTGTCAAAGTATTTCCAAAGTGGTAGCACCATTTACATTCCCACAGGCAGTGTGTGAGAGTTTAATTTGCTCCTCATATTTACCAGGACTTAGTATGGTCCGTCTTTTACATTTTAGCTACTTTGTTGTGAGTAGTGGACTGCTGTTATGGAATTAGTTGGTATTTTCCTAATGATTAGTTATGCTGAACATATTTTTATGTAATTATTTTATATACATATATCTACTAGGAAAAGTGTCTATTCACATCTTTTGCCCATTTTTCAATGGGGCTGTATGTCAAATATCAATTGACAGATACATGTGTGGGGCATATATCTCAACTTTCTATTCTGTTTCCTTGATTCCTCTGAGACTTAGTTCCCATATTACAAAAAAAAAAAAAAAAAAAAAGAAAAAAAGAAAAGGAAAAAAAAGAAATCACTGCTTTCCTGCACTGTGAAACTGAAAAGGATCCTGGAAGAAGACAGTTGGAACTCCCCAAAGTGAATTCAATGAGAGAACCTTTGAGAAAGGCATATACAGAAAGGGAAATCCAGAGAAGGACCTTGATAATGTGAAACAGTCTCTAGGACCTCTCTTGGGTAGAATTAGCATTAATGAACCGCCGCCCCCATTTCAAACATGTAATGATAATATATAGTAACTAAATATGAGGAACGGTACACAGTGTTTTAAAAAGACATAACCAAGAGTCAGGAAATGCTAATCAAAAGAAAGGAAAAGAAAGGAAAGAAAAGAAAGAGAAAAAAGTTCAAGCTAATTGGGTAAATGGAATTCCCGGTAGAGGGATATTATGTGTGATAATAATCTAATGAGAGAAAGAATGGGATTTTATTTTTATATAAAAATGACAGAATGATTGAAACAAAGTGTGAGAAGACAGACACCAGACCACGTAGGTGGGGCCTTACAGGTCAAATTATAGACATGGATCTTTGTTCCAGGTGCAACAAGAAGGCATTGCGGAGTTAAATAATGAATGAAGAGTGACATAATCTGATTTATAACTAGAAAAGGATTTTTGTCTTCTGAGCCCCATCAAATTTTCCACAATATAAAATGTGGGAACCTACTTGGGCAGCTACTACAAGAATTCAAGAGAAAAGAATAGGAAGATGACAATGGAGAATAAAGTAAAATCAATAGGATTCCATGATGGAATTGATACACAGGGTTAGACAGAAAAGTTATCATGTTTATTGAACTTTTAGGAATAGCCATGATACCTTTACTTCCTTTCCCACTCTATTAAATATTTTGTACGAACTAGGTCCATTCTGAGAATTGGTGAAACTCCTCTGGGCCCAGAGCCAGTGCTGGGCCTATTAGCATTCAGATCCACTGTTCAGCCTTCCCTGCTCTTTTTCACAGAGGCTAAACCCTGCAGACTACGTTGACCCAGCTTACTTTTGATTGGGTTCAGCAAATAAGAGATCCTTGCAGGAGACTGAATGATAGGAGGGAGAAAATAGCCACGGTAATTTTCTTTTTCTGCCTTGGGTGGTATCTCCAGCAGCAGATGTGTCTTCCCATGGCTCTAGTTCACACCAGACAAGCCCGATGCATTTCTAGCTTTTTCCATGAATTTAGTCCCTAGAATTCTGTAACGTGTCCTCCCTTTGACTCTGCAGCTTAGGTCAGTAGCAGCTTCCTGCTATTGCTAACTTCTGGGGTGCATTCATATACACTGTTTGACTTCTCAGCCAGCTCATCACTTATATAATCAGATCCCCTCTGTCTTAAATAATTAGGTTTCTGTTTTCCCGTTTGGACCCTCCATGATACAAGCCTTAAAGCCCAAATGTGGAATTAATAATTATAAATGTTTAAGATCTGCATCACTAGCTTGGCTTTGTATGCCCTTCTTGTCAATGCAGAGGTACTCTTTGTGGACAGAGAGAAACAGTAGTGTAACAAATTAAGCAGAGAACTCTTTTGTTTCACTAGGCAGACTTCAGCTCATAGTTCTGTGTTTTAAAACAGAAATGTTTTTAAAGAGTAAATGAGTCATTTTTATATACTAAGACTTGGATCTTAGATACTGTTTGTTCTTCATAACAGCTCAACTATGTACAGCAAGCATTTTGCTCCAGATGGTCAATTTTTCTATAAGATTTTAATCTCTTGGAAAAGATCCTTCTAAATTTACTGTTGAAAATTATAAATAATCATATAAAATAATAATTTTATCAAAATCTGTTGTGTTAACAATCAGATATTTATCACACACCTACTAAATGAGAAGCATAATAGCATGTTTTCACATATAATACTTGATTGCATTTCCCTTGTTTGTCCCAATAAAAATATTGGAAACTGATATCCAAAGAAGTTAATCAAATTGCAAAAGGTCATTGTAGTGAGTTGTGATGTCTATCTCTCTTATGATCTGCTGTAGCCAATCTATTTATTTTTGGCATTCTTTGTACTAAGTCTATATATATATTTTTTCTTTTTGATCCAGTTAGGCCAAATACTGACTAAATGTCAAGGGAAAAAATGACACATTAGGTCATGCAACTTGATGAAAGCAGTAATATTTATATTTAAAATATTTCAGCATATGGAAACAAAATGGGAGTGTCTGAGAGAACCAACATCACACTGAAAAACTAAGCCTTCCTCTGTAATAAAGTCTAACATATTGCAAAGACTGAAAAAGTTTCTGTATCAATCAGCTTTCTAAGTTTCATTCAACAGAAGCCAGCTCTGGCTAAATTATGACAATACCTTTTTTAAAGAAGATTGGCTTCATATGATCTACGATAAGCCCAGCTGTAAAACCTGTTCAGCTAGACCAAGACAAACTTCACCAAAGGCCATTGCCAGTCAATGGCATCAGAAAGCAAAGACGGGCAGACACATGGCCTGTGCACTGCCCCAGACGCTGCTTCTGCAACTTGGACCAGAAGTCATTCTGCATCACTCTCACCTCCCTACAAGATGGAAATCACACTAATCCAGTGGCTTAATTTAAATACCGTTCACTCTGTAACGTTTTCTGGATGGCAATAGTTATGTTTTATTTAATGTTTATATTATAAATGTTATGTATAATTGTAAATATATAAAATAGATATTATAAAAATCAATAGTTCTTTTATGAGAAAAGTTGACCACTCTCCCTTCCCCCTCTTGTAGGATAGAGGCAGGAATATTCAAAACTATCTTAGGCATGCTTATTTCCTTATGCCTATCTTTCACATTAGGTTCACCTCTGTGATGAAGAGAGATAGAAATCATGGAATCATAGGCTCCTACCCAATGAACGAGATTGAATAATATGGCCCCAACCAGTGTGATTATTTTTTAAGATGTTCTGTACTGTCTCTAACAACTTTAATAATAATAATGGCTAACACTTATGTAGTATTTACCACATGCCTATGTTTTAAGTCATATTTTAATTCCTCACTATAGACTTAAGGTTTAGATGCTGCTATTATACATATTTGTGATTTATAGATGGGCCAACTGAGACACAGAAAAGGTAATTCTCCAAATGTCAATAGTAATTGGCTGAAATGCGATCTGAACCTGGTGGTCTAGACTCCTAACTCCTCCATATTTTGATTCTACTAAGAAAGTTTTTACATTGGTTCAAATCTGCCTTATTTACAAACTCAGTCCTTGTTATCCTCAATGATTTGTCACAGATTGATTGTATCCTTAACTTTTAGAATTTTAAAATGTTAGACTTGGAGAAGTCTTCAGAAATCAGCTGAATGGCTAAACAAACATAGTGTATAGGTAGAGAATTCTAATCCAATACTCATCTACGAATCTTTCGTATATTTTTAATTCGATAGATCAATGATCATATTTAACTCAAACTATTTCATTTTAAGATGAAGTATTATTAGGTCTATTCACTATTTCTCCTGTAAAACGGTCCCCAATTTTTCCACATTCGATTTACTCCACTCAGCAGCCTCAGTGTCTTTTGAAAACCCAGCACTCAGAATGTCACATAACCTTCAAACTGAGTTCTTGCCCAAAGAGGTGTGGGATAATCACAACTCTAGACTCAGGTTCTATAATTCTGTGAATAACCGATTTTACTTCTAATGGCTTTTTTGGGGAGAGTGGGGGTTGTTGATGCTAGAGGGGCAGCTACAATAGTATTAAAGAGACAGTATTCGTTCATAGAGATCTTGAGGTTAAACAATTTTCCCTAAGTGAACTCCTGCTCCTCCCCCTCCTCTCCCTCCTCTTTCTGTAGAGTTGTAAATTCATGCCTCCCTGTTTTGCGTGCAATATTCTTATATGTATATAAACCAGGTCTTGCTTTTCTTTCTTTCTTTTCTGATTTTTGTCTTATATTTGACCTGTAAAGAATCTTTGAGTATAATCTAAGTTTTCTTAGGTCATTCCAGCCTGGCATATAACAGGCTTGCAATTATAACACTAATAGTAATTCCTACTCAATACTCCTTCAGCAGATTCCTTGAATCTCAGCTTCTTTCCTATTCTTCCTTTCGGATTAAAGTGGACAATTCATGGACCACTTCCTTATTATCTTAAAAGGCACTATTTATCAATTTCTTACTCTTAATTATTTTTTTTCTCTGCTATTCCTGATTACAGAACTCCCTAGTCATTATGTTAACTTTCTGAATATTCCGCTATTGTTATACCTCATTTTAGCATTTCTTAAATTGTTTATGTGTGTATCACATAAATTTCAGATGAGTGTTTTGGGACTGTAGAATACATTTCTAAAATCCTAGACTTTATACATTGCTAGATTTATACATTTAAATCACCTGAGGTTAGCTTCCAGAATATCCTTTTGGAAAATAAGGGCATTGTTGATAATCTGAAAACTTTCCATATTCCATGATCTTATAAAGATTATAGTGCAGTGGTGCTGGTAATATCGCTGAGAATTATTGTAGTAGCCTGAGATAAAGTCTGTCTGGTTGGATTTTTAAGTAATTTAAATGGGATAGGGACCAATAACTTACTTTAATTATATATAGAAAAATAAATAAATATAGTTTGGGAAAGAGGTACCACCCACCTTAATAATGAGATCACAGTTGTCTTGGTGAATTGACCATCATTCAGGACCCAAACCTTAAACTTGAATAATGAGAAACATAACTAGTCAGCAAACCAAAGATAACTTCACTAACACCAGGTAGTAATATGAACTAATGATACAGAAGTGGACTTGTGAAATCTGGACTCTTTGCTTCAGGGTGGATTAAACATGGACAGAAAAGAAATAATTTCCAGACATTTGTACATGGCCAATATGTTGGTGAAAAGTGAGGTTTCTCTCAGAACTTGGAAATTAGGTAGAAAAGACAACTGTACCATAAAGTTTAAAACAGATTTGAAAAATTATATCAAAGAGACAAAATGGATTAAGGACTAACAAGGTGACTCTCTTGGGCCCTCTGAAACATAAACAAGTCTGGGTCATGTTGCTTTATTGAAAAGTTCATCTGAGTCTCTGTCATTCTGTTATGGACTGAATTGTGTCCCCCAAAATTCAGTTATTGAAGCCCTGACTTCCCATATGACTGTATTTGGAGATAGGGCCTTTAGAGAAGTAATTAAGGTTCAATGAAGTCCTAAGAGTGGCGTCCTAATCCACTAAGGCTGGTGTCTTTACAAGAAGAGGAAAAGACACCAGACATCTAGTATCTCTCAGTGCACACAGAGGATAGGTCATGTGAAGACGTGGTGAGAAGCAAAGAGAGAGGCCTCATCGGAAATCATCCCTGACAGCACCTTAATATTGAACTTCTCAGCCTTCAGAACTGTGAGAAAATACATTCCTGTTGTTTCAATTATCCAGTCTATAGTGTTTGCTATGGCAACCTGAGCAGACGAGTACTCACTCAAACCCTTTTTCAACCATCTCTTACTAGTTGAGATTCAGAATCAGTTGCATTTTTCAATCCTCTGAGGCCATTGAGTTCTAGAATGTGCTTCAGTTCTCCCAAACGCTCTTGAAAAACCTGGCATTATTGCCTAAGTGCGTATCTTTCTTATAGCAATAGGCTGGATGCCACTGTGACTCTTTCCAGCTTCTTTTCCTCTAGCTACTATGTCAATGAACATATGGTCAGGTGCTAAGATATTGCAAATGACAATTTTCACAGTTTTACTCTTGTACACTTCTTTGTACATTTTTGTTTCTTCCTGGGCCCTTAGTTATAGTATTTTCACATGCTTTCTTACAATTAAGGGTGGCATGAGACTGAGGTCTAGGCAATGAAATGTAAGTGAAAATGAATGTCAGTGTACCACTTCAAAGGCCAGAAAATCCTCCATTAGACAGCCCTTCATTCTCCCTCCTACAAATGAAATGGAGACCACCTTCAGAGCAACCTAGCAAGCCTGTATTGAAGGTGATGGGGCCACATAATAGAAAGAGCCTTTGTTTGAAAATTACCATTTGGAGAATTTCTGGGTGACTAAAACAAATAAATTGAAATATGATGTGTGTAAGAAATAACATTTTTATGTGTTAAGTCACTGACTTTTGGAAGTTTCACTGGTGTAGGAGCTAGCTTTATCTAATACAGAAAGTGATAGGGAAGTGGCTGCTCCTGAATTAAAGTCCTAAATTATTTGGTATTAATTTAGTGGTTAGGTGGTGAGTCCATGTTCTCTTTAGCCCAAAGCTCCCCCTCCCAACAGCCTGTATTAGCAGAGTAGTGTGTGTAAAGAAAAAAAATAACTGTTTTAAGCTACTGAAGTTTTAGCTTTTTTTTTTGTTTGTTTTCACAACATAACCTACCCACATTGACCAATACAAAAAAAAAAAATCTTTAAAATTCCATCTTTTTTTTCTCCTTTTTTTAATTAAAGTTTATTGGGGTGACAACTGTTAGTTAAGAATAAAACAAAATCATATAATTTTTAAAATATTCAGGGCCTATGGTTTTTTTTTGTTTGTTTTGTTTTGTTTTGTTTATTGGGGTGACAATAGTTAGTGAAATTACATAGATTTCAGGTGTACAATTCTGTATTACATCATCTATAAATCCCATTGTGTGTTCACCACCCAGAGTCAGTTCTCCTTCCATCACCACATATTTGATCCCCCTTACCCTCATCTCCCACCCCCCTCCCCCCTTACCCTCTGGTAACCACTAAACTATCATCTGTGTCTGTGAGTTTTTGTTTCTCATTTGTTTGTCTTGTTCTTTTGCTGTTTTTGGTTTATATACCACATATCAGTGAAATCATATGGTTCTCTGCTTTTTCTGTCTGACTTATTTCGCTTAGCATTATACTCTCAAGGGCCTACGTTTTTTGTTTTTTTTTAAATGCCATTAAGCATCATACAAAAACACACGAATAAACAGCAACACATATTAATTCTTAGACAGAAAGACAACATTTTTGAAGCCATTCATTCTCCCTAAGTCAACATATTTTTTTATGTAATGTGCGCCCAATATAATTACTCCCAGGTTTTATTTTCAGGTAAAACAAGATATAAAAAGGTCAGGAAATTTAATGAGGAGAAAACATTGAAGAGGGCATAGTCCTACCATTACTAAAATGTATATTTTAAATTATAAGTAAAACATTTTAATGTGAATAAACATTCAGATTGCCAAAAACTTTGAAGAGTTTGAAATTTTACCCTATGTCCAAGCTAGTAACGTAGCCTGTTAACTATTGCATGGATGCCAACAGAAATTCCTGAATCAGAGAAAAAGACTTGATTGCTCACCTTACAATAAGTAGCATGAACATCAGCATGTTTTCAGTACTTACTCTTTCCTCCAATTTCCACCAGGATTGTGCAATGGGTCCAGATGACACCTGTATATGCAGAGGGATTTATTCAAGGAGCGGAATCCAAAGCAAATGGCCCCATGATTTTTGAGCAAACAGTAGACATTGCAGCAAGCATTGAATAAGCCAGGTTTCCCCAGCCCCTGCCCCAGGAAGTGAACAGTTATAGGGTACCATTGACCTACTTAGTCCCCATATATCTATTTACAGACACTGCTCAGTATCTGGAAATATATAAGCCTTTCAATGCACTCTGCAAGATAATGTAGCCATGGTAGGAACCAGGGTGGACTGTCTCTCCCTACAGAACAATAGAAACAAAATAATTCAAACACACGTTTTTAAGACCCACATACTAATTCACTAAATAATAAAGTGGCATTTTAACATGAGAAGAAGATAATTTTTTTTAAATTTATTTTTTTAATGGTGAGGGAGCAACTGGTCAACTATTTGGGGAGAACAAGCTGGATTCCTATCCCCATCCTCATATCATAATTTTAGATGGACTAGAATTTAATACTAAAATAAACAAGGAATTTCTTTTTAAATCTTGAAAACAAAAACACTTTCTAAGAATGATACAAAATACAGACAACAGATACATTTAACTAAATATTTTAGGCAGTAAAAAATATCATGAGCAAGGTCAAATGACAAACCAAAAGACTATTTGCAAAACATTTATGTATAAAATATATCAATAGAAGGTTCTTAATATATACTAAAACATTTTTATAAATCAATACAAAAAAAAACCAATAGCCAATAAAAATGGGTCAAAGCACAAAAGGGCCATTTGTAGAAATATTATTGAAAATAGACACCATGAAAAATATTCAACCTCGATTATGAGTAAAACCATTCAAATTAAAACCACAATATGTAACCATTTTTCATTGATTGTAGAGATCAAAATGTTTTGTGATAGGATAAGGAAAGATGCATTTAATACTCTCATGACAATTTAAAATAGCACAACTTTTTTGGAGGATATGGCAACAATATTGGGCAAAATTATTCTGCATGTACACTATCTCCGGCACATATTGAGAGAGCAGACAACCTTGTCTTGTGCCTGATTTTAGGAGGAAAGCTTCCTGTCTTTTATTATTAAATATGATGTTAGCTGTGGTTTTTCATAGGGAAAATCCCCTTCTACTCCTACTTTGTTGAGTGGTTTTATCATGATGAGTGTTGAATTTTGTTGAACAGTTTTCTGCACCTATTGGGATGATTATGTGGGGTTTTTTATCCTATTGATAAGAAGTATCACATTAATTGATTCTCAGATGTTATGATCCAAATTGACATTTTTATTCATACAAAGTTCTTTGGGGAGAGCTTGGAGCTCTCTTGTGGTATGGACTTCTCCCCTTGGGCTAAAAAACTCTGAGCTCCTGTTCTGTACTTTGGGCAGGGAGGTAGCCTCTGGTCTTCGTGGCTTGCCTCTCCCAGTTTGGAAGCTCAGCACTACGTGTGAGCTTTGGGTTATGGAGTTTAAGTCCCCAGTGTCCTCAGTCAACTGCATCTGGGGAAGAGCTTCTTTATCCTGGTAGGGGACTGGGTGGGAAAAGGGAGCCAGCCCTTCAGCTCTTGGTCATACTCACCATGATTTTACCTTTTCTCATTTAGAGTTAGAGGCGATGAGAAACACTGGTGGTCTTCTCCCCTCAGGTCCCCATCACAATAACCCTTGATTGGGAGCTGAGGTAAGGGAGCTCCATGTTCTTAACCACACCAACCAGGAGGAACTTCTGTCATGTTGATTTGAGATGAGGAAGAAGGAGGGAAAGGATTGTGCCTCAAATGTGACAGATTCTCTGTTATCTAATTTTAGTACATTTTCTTGAAAGAATGTCTTCATTTAGTCTGTAATTTTAGGGGATTTTTTAGAGGCGTTAGGTATTTTTTATGGTTTAACCAACATTTTTGCTGGTTTTCTGGGTCATGGAACTTCTCATGATATAATTTTATATGTGATTTTACATATTTTAAAATTGCATATGATTAAATATATATATTTTTTTAATTTTGGGAAGAGACCATAAAATTCTGCTAATAGTAATTTCTGAGGAGGATTGAATTCTTACCCAGACTCAATCTTCATTGTATTCTTTTGTATACACTGAATTTGTTGAATTATTAAATGAATTTTATGTCAGCTGTTTCCTTTTATCAATTTTTATACAAAAATGTTTTAAATATATAATTATTTTCCCTCTGATACCTGAGATCATTTAACTACACTCAATAAGCACATAGTTTCAGTGGTTACTGACCAACAGTCTGTGATTTCTTAACATTTAGTTACTAGAGGATCACTGAATACTCTCCCTGTCCAAAAGGAAAAGTGCACACAATTTAACATGACAAGCAAGGCCCCTCACATGCTGCTACAACATGCATTTCTAGCCACATTGCTACCCAGCACAGTGTGATTTCTCATGCTCCCAAACTCCTTTGTGACCTTTGCAAGTCATCTTGTTTCTGTCCCACTCTCTTATGTTATCAAATGCCAACTTTTGTCACTTTTTCCTGTGTGCTGTTCATTGTACTCACTGCCACCTCATAAATTTAGTTACAAAGTGTTGACATCCATGTGTCTGATTTTCCCACTAGATTGAGCTCCATAAAGTCTTGTTCACCTTCAGAACCCCCTAGAGCCTAGCACGTAATAAATGAGGAAATATGTTGATGTACATGGACAAAATGCAGAAGTTTTAGAGAGGAAGTATGACCTACCTCAAATGTCTTTGATTGTCCTGAAAATAATTCATTTATTTCCTGCTATAAAAATGAGCTCAAAAGAGATGAAATGAAGAACATGTACAAAACAGAACCAAATCAGACTGTTATTAATTATATAAAGCTGCAGAGAAAATGAACTAAATAAATTATAATGTAGGTAAATGGTGAAAGGCTACCAGAATGAAAAAAAAAAAATTTGGAAATGTAAATTGTTGATATCCTATCGTTAGATCAAAGCTGTACTCATTCATGAAATCATCAAACAATCCATGTCTATTTTACTTGACTTCATAACCTAAGAGCCTCCCATTACACTTAAGCCATTGTTAATATCTTTCAAATCAAGAAAAATTACTCATTCAAAATTGTCACAGAATAAAGCTATTAAATTTGTCTTATTAATTTAAGTATGCAGACTGCATGTATGGGACTTTATAATCTTTGAAAACTAAAGAAATATATTCTTGACCCAGAATTAAAGACCTTAGAAGAAGTGTTACAAAAAAAGAATATGAGAAATTTTCAGAAACAACCATTCTTATCATGGATTCTAACTGATAAACACTTAAAAAATCTTTATTAATAGGATTTGATAAAAGGACTTGGCATTATATCTTATAGTTCATCTAATCCAAAATCATCATATAAGATATAATAGAAGGAAATAAAGTGGGAAGATATTATAATTAAGCGAAATCTACAAAACTAGTATTGGGACAAATAGATAAACCGACTAGTAAAAGATAGACTTCCAATGTAGTAATACTATTTCTTCCCTGTATCCATATGATATTGTTGTGTTTTTAAATTATTTATTCAGTTTTTATGGAGTATCTAATTCAGGCCAGGCCTTGTCATAGGTTGTGAGCGTATAAAAGGAACAAAATGAATTCTTACCTTCATGGAGCTGATGTTCCAATGGAAAGATATAAACAATGAACAAGAAACAAATAGAGATATGCCAGGTATAAATTCTACTGAGACATATAAAACGGGAATGAGGAATAGAGTGACATGGGGAATTACTATTTTAATCGAAATTATTGTAACCCTCCAAGAAAAATTACCCCCTTTGAAATTAATAAAACTAATATTCTAATCTATGCATGTCTTCTTTCTTTCCTTCTTTTCTACCTCTGGTCTTTGATAATTATTTTTCCTCTTTAAGCATTGCCATGACACAGTTGAGAAAGAAAACAATATAGTTTATTTTGCTTATGTTTTTATGACTCTCCAAAATGGACATTTAGATGGTTTCAAAAAAATAAATATATTATCAGAAGATAAGCACTGTGAGGAAATTTGCATCAAAGGAAAGTAGAATGTGGTAAAACAAAATGAAAATATGCCGTGAAGTCCTATACTGCTCTAGAATCTGCAAATTTGGCTTTAAGTTTTCTAGCAAATGAAGAGGAGAAAGAACTTAGCTATGAGATTCAAATAAACATAAGGTAAATAAGTCAATTGCTGGGTGACACATGCCTAGAATATTGGCACAGCTGGTCTTCCTTAAGAGGACACTTCACAGTAAAATCAACAGCATCTCCAAAAGTATCATTCTTCATTGGGTAGTTGCTAATTAAAAGACTATAAGTGTGAAGAGTAACTCTATTGCTACTAAAGTTCAATCTTCTTGAGGGTGTCCACCATTCACCCAGGAAAATGTTACCACTTTAAGAGATACTGTACTATATTCATCAACACGCACTATGTAACAAATTAAAATTGCAGAGAAAAAAGAATTCATTGTGAGCTCATATTATGAATTCTTTTTTTCTTGGAAACACTAATTTAATTTAAACTTTGATTTTTTTAGAACCAGGGATATAAAGAGAAAAACAAAAGTTATCCAGAATGCAGGTGAGGATGCACTCCATAGAATGTAGGCAAAGTTCAATGTGACTTGTTTTGGAGACAGTAAGGAAATCATGTTGACTTGGGCAGAAACTTAAGTTTAAGAAATAATGGGAATAAATATTGAGACCGATAGAAGATGCTGTAGTTGTAGGGGTAAACTTGAAAAGTATAGATTTGGTGCTTCAACCTTCAGGTTCTAAATTAAGGCCTCATGGATATAGTTCAGAAGGTGCATGGGCCCTTGAAATTATATATGATTGAGAATGTATGTATATAGGTGGAATTCTGAGAAAAAATTGCCTGTCTTCTTCATCATTGTCTTAAAGGGATCACCACCTTCACAGCAACCATACCAAACAACAACAAAAAGTTTAGAAATATTGGCCTACAGTCAGTGTTTAAACATGGTCATTCTTTATTAAGGAGTAATGCCAGGCTTTAATTGAAAACATTGGGGCCACTGCTATAAAGTTGTCTTTGCTTCTGGTAAACACAACAAGTAAAATGTAACTAAAATATAAAATTATTGTATGAAACTGGGGTTGAAAATCTTGATTTAATGAACAAGCAAAGAAGAGAGCCCAGAGATCTTTTTCTCTGCTCTTGTGATATCCAAAGGAACAATTCCAAAACTTTGGCAGATAGAACTTCCTAAACCCCACCCCGCCCTTCCTCCACTCAGCTTATTCTCCTAACTGGATGAGTAAAGACTTTGTAAAGTCAGTCCTGGTTTAGGGATTGTGTGGTCACATTGGAATGTCATCCTCAGGTTCAGGAACACATAATGGCCAATAACAACCATGGTTTTCCAATTCAGTAAGAATGGTTTTTATTATTACATTTGTCATAAAACAAAGTTATTGCAACATAATTTGTAGATCACCAAAACTTCTTCTACCAAATATAATTGAATTCTTTTGTGAAAAGTCTAATGACCACAAGAGATATGTAAGTTCAACTTTAAAGGCTTGGGGAAGTTTATGATAACAATAAAGTCCACATTAGGCAAACATAAGAAATAAAATGAACTAAAATTGTTTCAGGATTCAAAAAGTTCAGTTTCTTTCAAACCAAAATCTCTAAGCATATAAAATCTCATGTAAATCAAAACCAATTTACTCTATCAACTGTGTTTGTTTGCTTTGGGGTATTTTACAGTATTCTTCCCTATGTTTCCAATTACAGAAAAGAAGCTAATTATCTTTAAATTAAGGCATATATGACAGCTGATTATGCAGTAAACTCATGAAAACAAATTTGTGTTTTCCCATGGCAATACCATAAGATATGGAATTATCATAATATTGTGGTTAGATATAACCACATGTTCTTGTTAAATGTTTGCCCTGACTACACATCACCGTTAAAACCTAACTGTAATCTGTATAACCTAGAACCTGGATGAGTACATTGTGTGCTCAATGAAGACTTATTTAAAATTTGCTGGACTATTCCAGTTTCCACAGAAGCTTTCTAAAACAAATAACTCGACACATTCACTGATTCTTCAGCCATTTGAGACCACTCTCAGGCAGTGGCATAGAGAAAGAGGTCCTGGCCAGCTATGTGACCATAATAACCTGAGATCTTTTGCCCCTGATTGGCACTGTCAATCCATCAGCAAGATGATCTATAAAAATGATTCTAGTTTCTATTACTGTATTATCCAATACAACTCTTTTGTGTTCTGCCTAAATTATACTTTTTTGTCCAAAGCCATTCTATATTCAGTGTTCAGTATGGTCAAGGCCATTATGGCTCATTTCTGGGGTATCTTCCTAATGAAATCTCTTCCCTATTTGATCAATTCAGTCATGTTTCCTCCAAAACTTCTTTTATTTCTTAGAGCTACAGAAATATGTGTGCATGTGTGCATATGTATGTACATATGTGTGTATACATGTAAATTTCTAATATGTACCTTTAGAGAGAAATGATAAGAAAAACATTTGTGAGTGTGGTGCAAGCATACCCACTCATTAAATCCTATATATTTCTCACCAACCATAGGAAATTTTTTTGCATCTTATATATTTGTTATTTTATATTTAGAAAAAAAAGATCTGGAAGGTAAGAATGGGAAGTTTTTGTTTAATGCATAAAGAGTTCCATTTTGAAAGATGAAAATAATTTTGTGGATGGATGGTGGTAATGGTAGCACAACAGTGTGAATACACTGGTGTCACTGAACTGTACACTTAAAAATGGTTAAGATTGTAAATTTTATGTGATGTGTATTTTTTCACAACTTAAAAAATAATATATCAGTATGCCAATCTACTCCGCCCAAATATTTTTATTACAAAAAAAATTGTTTCAAGTTTATGTTACCATTTTCTAAAACATTTAACACTTCGTTGTGAACAGATTAACAACAACAACAGCACAGTTTAAATGACTTAGCATAACTTTCATGGCCCTGTAGGCTGACCTCTCTGAAGCTTTGCAACTGGCTATTTAATCTAAGGCTTAACTCCTGGTTCTCCAGATATGTAATTTACTTTCATACTACCAATTTTAGCTAGCTCATGCTCTTCCTTCTTTTTGGAAGTCCCTTCCCTGTTCTCCTCCATCTTATAAACATCATTCTCATCTTCCAAGATTCAAGTGAAATGTCCCTTCTTCCTTTTAAGCATTGTGGAATTCAGATTGCTGTGTATAATAACTGAGGATTTTTTTTAAACCAAAGATATTACACATGTATCACCACAAATTATCTAGTTTTCCTTTGCCTATAGTTCATCAAGCAATCACAATACAGCTCGGCCCTCTCCTGCCAACAAATAAATCTATCGGAAAGTACAATCTACATATAATTTTTCCATCTATGTTTTATTTTTAAACCTCTTAGGAGAGTGTTTTACATAGAATAGACACACAAATGTTCGTTAACTTGTATACTATATCAAGATTGGTAATTTTAGCACATCTTTTTAGACACTACCTCAGAAAGTTTAAAGTAATAACTTTACAGAAAGTCGAAGAACAAGCAAAGTAAAAATAAATTGCCTCTATCTTACCTAAAAACATTTTTTAACTACTAGTTAAATGTTAAATTACAAAATAATCACTTTATCAAAATGAAGGCTTTGTCCATTTTAGACAACTAAATGATATATTTAGTAAATTTAGCACAATCATTAACTGAAGGAAAATTCCAGAAACATGGAAGGTGCTATAAAATATGACCATCCCAAAATTGGTTAAGCCACATCATAAATAAGTGGATTTACTTTGGCTCAGAGTGTTCATTTTTTGCTGCTGCTATTCCATGTTGCTTAACCTTGGACTTTACATGGATATAATAAGCTAGTTTTTGTTAGAAAGTCAGATTATAAACCAGTAACTGTTGGAAATTTTGATTGGTCTCTGTGGAAACCAACGTATGTGACTGACAGAAGTGTTGTAAATGAGAATCTCTGTGAAAGTTTGATATTTGGTGTGATTTTTTTTCTGGTTTGACATTAACTGAATTCTGTCTCATTCTACTATTTCATGTTTCGGTATCATTTGCAATTTGTAAAAATAATAATCAAAGCATACCTTCCCTATTTATCTTCCTTGTAGCAACAAAAGAATATACCTATTCCTTGTGCTGTGCCTTCTAGACAAGACAGCCAGGATAAAACGCCTTAGTCCTTTGTTAGTCAGAATGTAAGTCAGATTCTTCTTCTTTCCCACCCATTTAAACATATCTTAGGAAACATTTTAACCAGAAAATTTAGCTAAGATATTATAGTTTATTTAATTTTTTAAATTATAACGATTGTAATATATTTGCTTGGTACAAGTTGAAAGTTACAGAAGGGCATTCAATGAATATTTGTCCTCCCATGTAAGTGTCACAAATACCAAGTTTCTCTGAGTGGTAATCTAGCTATCAGTTTCCTGTGTAAATTCCTAAAGATGTTCAATACACAAGCAAAATGTGTATTTAACCTCTTTTGCCCTTTTGTTTATACTAATCATAGAATTCTATACACATATCCACTTAATTTATCTTGAAGATTATCTATTTAAATTTATAAAGGTTCACCTCATTCATTATTTTTCCCTTTCCCATTAACTCTTTTAAACTAGGGATTGTGTCATGCACACATAAGTCATGTACACGTGTATGTGTATAGCATATTCATCTATATAGCATATGAAAACTATGTAGAATAATAATAGAATGACCACCCATGTGACTACCTCCTGGCTTGATATAGACTATTACCAATAAACTTTAAACTCCTTGTGTGTCACTCTCCAATAAAATTTCCCTTTATCATCAACCAGAGTTTTTTTAAAACATAAAGCCATGGAGAGGCTGGTTAATTCAGTGAGTTGATTAGGTAGAGTTAGATTAAGACAGTTTAAATTGTACCTGCCATTTGCACCTTTCTTAAAATTGACAGACATATTTTCAAATGTTGTAATTTCCTGATTTTTAATTTTTTTAAGGCAGATTGTAACAATGTGGTGTCATGGATATAAACATGTTCTCCAAAGTGGATTTAAAACAATGTAGGCCAAAAAATATCTGGGAAAATGATAAACTAGGTTCCCCTTATATAATTGGCACTATTTGATTTAGGATGAGCTTTTCTAAAAATTTTTCTTGTCTTTAAATGACCTTCAGCAATAGACAGTTTACATACGTTGGCAAAACAGTTCAGGTTTCCTAATTAGACACATCACACTTCACTTGGTTTCAGTCTCACTTTGGAAATCTGAGAAAACACAACCTCATGGGCAGCTGTAAGCCACCGATTCCACTGAAAGAAATATACCGGAAAGCAAGTGTCATTTAATATCTGTAAACATCATCATTATCGTCCTTTTTATCATCATCAGAACTATCAGTACTGAGCACATACTGCATATCTGGCACTGTACTCTGCTTTAGTTGTTAAAAACCTATACGGACACTGAAAAGGATGAACTATTACGTTTTGCAGATGAGGGGAAGTTCATTCAGCTATCATTTTCTGAAAGGCAGGCATTTACATGTGTGAAAACAGGATTAATAGCAGTCTTGTCTGACTCTTTCCCATTCAGCAGAAACTTTTTCACCAACATACTCTGTTAGTTAAAAATCTGGTTTTAAAGTAATAGAAATCAACTTGAGTCAACTTAATCAAAAAATGAGAGTTAATAAATTCATCTCATAAATCAGACTTTTGGAAGGGATTGTGATCAGCAATTGGAAAGTCAGTAGAAATCCCATCTCCGTCTCATGTCCTTTTTACGGGCTTCTGTTTTATTCTCATCCCATCCCCCTGCCACTCTGCTAGAACCTTATTTAGTTTAATGGCTATAATTCCACCCACAAAAAGAAATTATCTCTGAATCCCACTTTCTAATTTCCTGGAAGGAGAATCTAATTCTGATTGCCCCAGTTTGTGACATGTCAGGTATTCAGTGTTAATGAATGGGAGTGGGGAGGAGGGTTATACGTCACTAATACAATAGGAAGGGGAATCTCGTCTGTGGAAAGGCAGGGGCAATTCTCATAAAAGAGGTATAACAAAAGGTAACTCAACAAAATCTGTATTTTCTTCTCGGAACACAGTTGGACTACGTGTCTCAGCCTATCTAACAGTTAAGTATAGAAAAGTGACTGAGTTTCCATTATAGAATGTGACTGAAAATGAGGTGTGCCAATCCCAGGCACACGCCCTTATAAAACTCATTCATGTTTCCCCCTTCTAAGGCTGACTAGAATAGAATGAACCTGGAAGCCATATTCTTCTGTTGGCAGAAGTTTTGCAGCCTGGATTTCTAAGCAACTTGGTAGAGCAGAGCTTTTTTGCCAAACTTGCCAAACTACTCATTACTGTTACTTGGCAGAACTAAACTTTCAATATATTTCAGTAAAGCATTTGGGGGTCTAACTTTTGTACCAGTAAGTAGATCTCTCCTAACTCATACCAAAGAGAAGGCTCAAGGGCTGTGAAGACATTTTGGAAGATATTTTCTATACTCCCCAAAACTGTGAAGAGTGAAACAGGAACTAATGTAAATAAGCCTAAATAATGAAATTTCCTTGAAATCACCTATTTAATCTCAGATACGTATTTTATCATATCTATACAATAACTTTGTGTGCATGATATCACTTTAATCATGGATTTAGCTGAAATCTTGATATCCCCATTGCTTAGATTCATTTTGCTTGATTCACTCGTAATCATACATTAAGGCAATAGAGACTGGTTGTTTTCCTTTTGTCCTTTAGGACATTTCAAAGACAACTCATTGTCAAAATATATATGAGATTGTTCCAAAATATTGAATATATATTTTTGTACATAATGTTTGCTTAATAATAGAAATTTCAAGTTGATTCAGCATAGCCATTGTCCCAAAAGAAATTGCTGTCTAACTGAGCAAAAGAGACACAGAGCACTACAATGATAAAATAACAATAGAAAGTTTTTAAAATACTAAACACACACATTGTTTTAGGTATTCAGATTTTAAAAAGTTTCCAAAAGTATTCTGTGTCACACAAAAAATACCATTTTAGGTTAGTATATTATATAGACATACCTATGTGTCATGTATATGTTATACATATCATCACAAATGTCTGGAGGATTCTTCTCCCAAATATTAATAGTGATTATGTCATTGTGATGGGGTTACAGGTAATACTGAATGGTTTGTTTATGTCTATTCTCTATTTTTCTTCTTTAACAAATTCATATTATATGGATAACAAAGAAAGTCCTAATGGGAAAATATGTGGGAAAAGAAGGGAATTCTGTTCATTGCTTATGAGTTAATTCTAAAATATTTTTTAAAGAGAGGTCAAGAAAACGTCAAGTGGCAAGCTGTGTTTATTCTGCAATAGAGATAAGTAGGAAATAAGGTGGAACAATCACATCTAAGAACTCCTCAAATATTTGAACAAAGACTACAATCTGTGAGAAGTTACTCATGAATACATATTAAGAGTTTAATACTAAGTTAATTTTAAAAATACTTTATTCTTTTGGAGGTGAGTTTCTTTCTACAAGTCAAATGGATATCTTGTATATTACTCTGGCCCAGGAGAGGGCAGACCACCACACATAAAGAAATTTAACTTGACTTTTAAAGAAATAATGCCTATGGTATGACCAAGTCTTTACAGAAAGAAATGACAACTCACCCTCAAAATATGTGGTCTTTTCTGTCAGTGTTTCCACTCCCGTTTGTAACCATCTTCAAACACAATTGCTTCTTTCTGAATAAATTATTACTGTAATAACTCTGGTGCCAGGATTATTCTTCCTAAAAGGTTTGCGTTTATTCTTAGATTAGGTATTTTCTACTTAGTCATGGATCCCTTTTAAAACGAAAGTTTGCTGCTTCTTATAAAGGAAACAAACAAACAGAAAGAAACATACTGTAGAAATGAACTAACTAGTCCTATAAATCTCAGTAAGCAAAGAAATGGATGCCAAGGTAGAGTATTTAAAAGAGAGGGAATAGTGATATGAACATGAATAATCTAAAGTCCAGTGAAAATAAACTCTTTGTATAGAAAAGTTTAAGTCTATTTCCAAACTATATAATAGCTTGATATTATTAAACATGTTGTTTTAAACATTTGAGACCATTTATTTCTTATTTCTTACAAAACATTTAACAGATAAATTATCACCATGTTTAATTTCTTGAAACTACCAAATGACTTTATTAAATGTGCCACAGAAGAGAACTTGAATATATGATGATAAACTGGTTAAGTAAATATATCCTATTATATTTGGGGTGCTTCTCTAAGACTCACTAAGTATCCATCAAAATCTATTGTGCCCTTTTTGCCATCTGTTTTAAACTGTGTTTTAGACCAAACCCTAAAGTACAAAATGTCAGGTTGATATTTAAAACAAGTTCAAGGTTTTAAAAGTTATTCAAAAACTCATTTGCCTTTGCTTTTCTCATTCTCTATTTAATGAGCTGATATTAAAATGACCTGCCATTATTAAGGTGAGGGCTTAACAATTACAAACATATGTGCAAATTAACATAGAACTAAAGCCTGAAATTAATGGTGATCCAAGGAAGACTGACTTCTAGGACATTTATTTTCTGAGGTTTTATTTTATTATCCTCTCTTCTGTCAGAGAACACTTAACTAGTTACTGAACAAAATACTCTAAATGTTTTAGGTTGTATTATGATAAATAATTTTCAAAACAAAAGAAAAACTTACAGGAACAAGTTAATATTCCCCTAAACTCCAAAGAGATTAAAAATGGGTTGACATTTTTGTCAACATAAAGCTTTAAATCAGTAATAACATTTACCAAAACTATTGTTTCCCAAAGATTAGATAAAAGTATTCTCACTCATTATATTCTAGAACTGTTACTTACATCTCTATTATTTTATGTCATATTAGACAATTTTTAAAATTTCATGTCTACATTTCACTCTTGAAAAAAATATTTCTAATTCTGATGAAAAATTTTAAAATAAACATGATTAACTTTGAATTTCAAACAGGAAAAATAAACCTCAGTTCAGCTATTCTCTACCTCTGGGTGAGGGGGATTTAGAAGCAAAGTACAGCTAACTCAGAAGCTTTGATTTATGCCCATTTGATTGTTTTTTTGTTGTTGGTTTTTTTGGGTTTTTTTGGTGACTTATTCAAAGGCACAAAAGAGATCTGTTCATTATCTTTTCATGTTGCTTGATAACTTTAGCAATAAAATGAGGGATATAGTATACTACTAAGGCTCTCTGAACATTCTTTCATTAGTGGAAAACAAAGAAAGCTAAATATCTGGTTACCAAAGATTTACAGCTCATGAATTTAGGCACTATAAAATGTTCGGTCTTTTATGCTTATTCATGTATTTGGGAGCTAGATGGCTTTCCTCCTGTCCTGCCACCATGGAATTTCAAACACATCACCTGCTCTAGATTTTTAATCTTTCTATGTTTATCAGCAAATAATTATACTATTTTAGTCTTGAAGGTCTCCCTTCTCTTTGGTAGATAGGAAACTAATTTTCTAGAAGAATGCACAATTTCATTCTGCGGCCTGAATCAAGAATTTTCATATTAAAATCCGACACACTACTGGCATTTGTCAGTCATAAAGAAGTCAAAAAAACTATGAGCACTGTCACACTAATGAATGCTTAGGCCTTAAGAAAGCAGACATGGTGAGCCACTTCAATAGCCCCCTGGTTACCCGCTGGTCCCACCCATGACCAGCCACATTTCCTGAGCCTGAGACATGTCTTGTTTCTGATTAAAGAGGAGCTGGGCTCTGAGTTTCACCATTGAGCAAACTGTGGAGAAGGGTTATGCTCAACTACTTATATCAGAAATTCTATGTAAATGTTTTCCAATGGAAATAAAATGTGTCACAAAGAGAATTTTAAGTTTTCTACTAGCCTCATTTAAAAAAAATGAAAAACAGGTGATAATATGTTTTAAAATGTAATTTAGTTAAGCCAATATAGCTGAAACATTATTTCATCATATAATCATTATACAATATTATTAATGAAATATCTTACATTCTTTTTTCCATATTGTCTCCTAAATCTAATGTGTATTTAATGCTTATAGTTCATCTCAATTCAGACTTGTGACCAGCATGTAGACTGTACATACAGTTCAATATCTTCCCACCTTTACTTACTTGCACAGACTAAATAAAAAAGAAATGATTAAATAATTAGGAAATTCAAGAACAGTTTAACATGTTAAGTACAAATAAGCTGATGCTCAGATTTTAGGACACTAAAGTACAGTAGTTAAAATGTGCCTGGATTCTAAAGCCAGACTTTGTCCAAAACCTCCTCCATCGGCACTTCTTAGGCACATTGGTTAACCTCCTCCGGGAGAGAATGAACAATTAGGCGAGTAGGGAGCTGTAAAAATATCAAACTGTAAATATGACATTTGACATAGAGACAAAGTCAAAACCCAAGAAATTCTAACTATGACAATCGACTTCAATTTTAATGATTCACGCCACCAGAAAGAGTAATCCATTGTGACAGAAGAAATAAAAGAAAGCAAAGGTGGAAACAGATGTGTCATGTCAGGGTTTTTCTTGCAGCCCTCCTCAGTTAACTCTCACATTTACAGAGCAATTAGTTAGAAACTCTTAACAGTCCGGTGAAAATGTTAAAGCTGGTGATTTCTCCTCATTTAACAAATAAAGAGACTGAGACCTGGAGAAATGATGGCTTTCCTACAGCACAGAGAATTAAATGGCAGAGCTAAGACTGGCATGACTATAAAGCCATGCCAATACAAAATTTCCTCAATCAGCTCCTCATGTAACAAGAGTGTATGTAGGATTATAATACAAGCGGTAGTGATAATACTAATAGCAGCTAACACTGTGGTACTGGTTGCTGTACTTCAGGACTTGACAATATGTTAACTCGCTGAATCATCATAACAAGGCAGTTGTTATTATTTGTAAATGAAAAAAAAAACAAAAAAAAAAAACGAATTGACACACAGAGGGGATAAGTTACTTGCCCAAGTTCCCTAAGAAGTCACTGAGTGTGGCTTGAAGTCACGCAGTCTGGCTCCTTAAATTATGTTCCTACCCACTATGCTATAAATACTGCTCATTTGATTTATTATCTGGGCAGGGGATTGGTGGACAACAGAAGACTCTCAACAGGGAGTTGAATAATAAATTTGCAAAAAGCTCCTGATTCTATAAAATGCTTTATTCACGGTTTCTTTTAATACAAAGATATTTTTAACACATAGCTCTTGCAGAAAGTATCTGCTACATAAAGCAATATTTGGTATATTGGTTATTAAAATTAACACTACGTAGAACATGGAACAAAAAGTAAGTAAATCTTTGAAAAACATTTCAGGTTTCACTGAAGAATCTCAAGTCTATCTCAATTAACTGATAATACTATTTTGTTGTGCCCACATCACCAAGGGCTTAGATGTAATGGTGGGTAGTGAGAAAAATTAACTTTGCCAACTAGCAGATTTTCAGGCGGTTCTGACACATTCAGCTCAGTAGCTTCAAGGCCAAATGGATTATTAAAATCTTAATCTCCTTTTGTGTGATAAGACGGAGGTGATAAGGAAGAGGTTTGTTTACTTTATGTCGAGCACATCCCTGTCAACAGCAGGAGTGTACAGACTTCCTGTTCTGAATACTCCCTGACCTTGGATGTCATAGTGTGGCCAATGCCTCAGTACTAGACCTTTAATGACCTCTACTCATTTGCTGGCATTTAAGGGGTTCCAATGATGCTTTTTCTGATGTGTTTGATGCTGCAAGCCTTTTCCTCTCCCTCACTCCCCAGTGGACGTTCCACCCCATAGTCTCTTGCTGCTAGGTTATTCCTGTAGACAGCCTTCTTGGGGGACTGGCAAGATGCCCAAAGTCCCTGCTGCCTTGGGTTCTCTCCACCCACAGTGTTTCATAGATCCTTGCCACTTCAATCCAAAGACCTACAGATTAACTCCAGGAGCTTTGCTGCCTTTTTGCTACCCCTCTTCTATGTAACCTGTAACATCAACACTAATGTGGTTTAGGGCTTAGCAGTTTTTAGATGACAATAGTCATTCATTCTAGATCTAGTGGTAGAACAGATCCTGCACTATAATTGTATAGAAAACAGAGAAACAATGTATCCATTACTTAGTACTCCATGAGTGAAGGAGAATGAAAGGGATAGTTACGCCTTCTTGAGCCCTGCTCACTGCCAAATGTTCGCTATCTCTCTTCTTCTTCTTCTGGTATCTTTTTCTTTTGGTATAGTTGCCATGTTTAATTTGCTGTGTTATAGCCAAATTTGTAACCCAGAGTCTAAAACCTTTTTTTTTTTTAATTTGGTGGGGTAACAATGTTTTGTTTGTTTGTTTGTTTTTAATTAAATTTATTGGGGTGACAATGGTTAGTGAAATTACATAGGTTTCAAGTGTACAATTCTGTAATACATCACCCAGAGTCAGTTCTCCTTCTGTCACCATATATTTGACCCTCTTTACCCTCTTCTTCCATTCCTCTTCCCCCTTATCCTTTGGTAACCACTAAATTATTGTCTGTGTCTATGAGTTTTTGTTTCTTTATTTGTTTGTCTTGTTGCTTTCAGTTTATATCCCACATATCATTTGGTTCTCAACTTTTTCTCATCCATGTGAAGTCATGGTTCTCAACTTTTTCTGTCTGACTTATTTCGCTTAGCCAATAATCTCAAGATCCATCCATGTTGTCACAAATGGCACTATTTCATCTTTCCTTATGGCAGAATAGTATTCCATTGTGCATATATATACCATATCTTCTTTATCCAATCATCTATCAAAGGATACTTTGGTTGTTTCCATGTCTTGGCCACTGTAGATAAAGCTGCAATGAACATTGGAGTACGTATATCTTTACAGATAAATGTTTTCAGATATTTGGGGTACATACCCAGGAGAGGGATTGCTGTCATATGGCAATTCTATTCTTAATTTTTGAGGAACCACCATACTGCTGTCCATAACGGCTGCACCAATTTACATTCTCACCAACAGCGTATGAGGGGTTTTTTTCTCCATAGTCTCTCTAACACTTATTGTTTGTCTTGTTGATGATAGCCATTCTAACTGGTGTGAGGTGATATTTCATTGTGGTTTTTATTTGCATTTCTCTGATGATTAGTGATGGTTGAGCATCTTTTCATATGTCTATTGTCCAGTTCTATGTCCTCTTTGGAGAAATGTCTCTTCAGGTCCTTTGCCCATTTTTTAATTGGATTGTTTATCTTTTTATTGTTGAGTTGTGTAAGTTCCTTTTATATTTTGGATATTAGCCCCTCATTGGGGCCTCTTGTTCTTAGCTTTGAATTGTCTTCAGAGAAAGGCTGCAATAGAATCATGAACCCAAAGCGTTCAAAAGAAAGTCTCAATAATCTTCACTTTCTCCATTATCATAACAAATATCCAAACCATAAAGAATTTAAGATCTAAAAATATAAACATAAATTAAGGTAAAAGGTTTTTATTTTTCAATAATATATACTGAATTAATAGGTATAAGTGTTGATAAATGAAGATGAACTCTATGCCAAGTATAAGGTGCTTTATTTAGCTGATTAAAAATTCCAATAGCAAAATTAGAGAAATAAAACTAATACTCTATATAGTCTAATCTAATCTAACAGTTCCTCTAATCTTCTGTTTCACAAGGATTTGGAAAGAGAGGATGGAAGAACTTCTAAAGCCAACCAGCTACTACTATCATCAATTTTAGAGATTATCATTATTATTATCTCTATTTGATAGATAAGGAATATAAGGCTTAGAAGTAATGTTCTTGCTCAAAGTTCTATGCAAAGCAGAATCTCTTGAATTATGAAAATAAAAATCATCTTGATATTGTCTCATTTTAAAGATATCTATGATTTTATATAATCTCAATTTAATATAAAAAGATGTGAACTTTTCAGTGTATTGACCGAAATTAGGTGACTATTATTTAAAAGCAAGAGATCTAGCTGCTCATGCATATCCAAGGTCATACTGCCAAAGGTCATTACCAAAGAACATGAATTCCAAGTAAAAATGGGAGGAAGCCAAGTTGGATAAGTTACACAAAAGAAAACAAGCAGATTTCCTTGGTGCCAAAATATTTGGCAGCCATCTCAGGCATGACTACACCCCCTTCCCATTTCTCCCACTTCATCCCAACACATGTAGCCTTATAAATGCCTGAGCAACTGTCTGAGCATCAACTTATAAATTATAAATCGTTATGAGCTCTGAGCAGAGTTTATCTTAAAATAATCAAATGGCATCCAGGCCTTTCCAGGCCTGACTACACACTGTACACTAAATCTCCCAGAATAAATATTGGCCAGCCTTGAAAGTAGAGAAGAAAGAGAAGGGTAAAAGTGGAGTAAAATGGAAAAGAGGAAAGAAAACACGAAGAAGGGAGAAGTTAATGCAGATATGAGACCCTCTCCTCTCTCTTTTGTCTGTCCAAACATGGTCCAGGGAGAGGATCTCTTCCAGGCCGCCTGAACTATGGTCCATCTGATAACAGCACCTCTTGTGAAGACTGATGTCTCAGTCAGAAAAATAATTTAATAATTTGTATTGTGCTTAAATGAAGAGAATAAGCAAGTAAGATAATGCATTGTCCTGAAATTACCCTACCTACTTAGTAGATAGGGTTCTGATTGAGTTAATTAATTGTATTCTAACTTCTATACCTCAAAGTGTTGTGAATTAGAGAAATCATTCTTCTAATGCTAAATCTGGGACAGTGATAAGAACCTATTTCACAATTAGCAAGTATCAGGGTTAGAATCAAGACCATTGCAAGTTCTTCCTCCTTTCAAACTTATGCTGCTCCTACACAAGTGATTTCTTTTTTTTTTTTAACTCAAAGACTCATTTGAAAAATCTTCTGAAAACTAGAAATGCACATATGGCATAAAAAATGTTTATTTCAAAGGATCCATAGAGTTTGCAGCCCATCCATAGACTCTCACTTAAGACTTCTCATCCTCAAGAGACTGGCAATCTGATTCAGTAAAAGATAATCACAAAATTTTCAATAGAATTATTACAGAATGCTGTATTGCTTACACACACGTATGTGGAGAGAGAGAGAAAGAGAGAGAGAGAGAGAGAGAGAGAGAAATATTCCTCTCTAAGGAGGAAACTGGAGCTCCCTTTTGTTTCTATAAACACAGTGATCATTTTGTGTATTCAAGTTTGGAGATAGTAGCAGGGTAGAGATGAATTGCCCTGCCCAACAAAGAAAAGAGAAGTGTGAATTGCTAGGGGAGATAGCTGGAAGGAAGAATTGTGAGCCACTGAAGCTATTTATTGGTTTCTATGAACAAAGAACAGAAATACAGCATCCCAGTAGCGTGGGGGCAGAGAGAAAGGTCTGGAACAGACACATCTTTGGCACAATGAGCTAAGTTAGGCTGAAGCAGCACACGGCTCTCACAGCTCAGTACCTTAGCTGTCTTAACACAATAGTTGCTTTTTCCACAAATCATCCCATAGGTCTGAGGAGCTATCCAGGTCAATTGCCCTTTAAGTGCAAGCCGTTTTCACCTTTTGTCTCTATCTTCAAAAGCTGAGGTCTTCTCATGACTGCTATAGCTGGGAAAAGAGAGAGTAGAGGGTCTTATATCTGCAATAAAATGCTTCAGCCTGGAAGCAACATATTTCACTTCTGTCACAGCCCCTTGACTGAAACTAGTCATGTGATTCTACCCAACTAGATGGGGCTGGGAAGTAAGAATTTCCATATATTCAGGATAAGAGGAAAAGCTGGTATTAGTGAGTGCCAAAAATATCTACTACCTGATAGGCTTAATAGAGGAGTCCTAATTTGTTCTCTAGGGGTGTCTATTGTTAAATTTTTCATTTGTCTGCCCTACAAATCCTCAATAAAACATATACTCTTCTCATTGTTTACAGGGACTGAAAGAAGTGCTGAGCTCTGCATATCAGTAAGACACAGGCTAGGTACATAAAGCCCCACTTTGTAGGTACAGTTGGAATACAGTGAGCAGGAGACTGAGGCCCCTGACGATAGAGTGCTGGTGGAAAAGAACTGCCTGGCTTCCAATCCAGGCTACAGTCTACAATTCTGAGTTAGTTAAGTGACTCATCCATCTGTAAAATGATTAAACTGGATTTGATAACTCTAGTGTTAAAATTTTTCAATAGATGTAAGAGCAATTAAAGAAGGGAGGAATCAATTTAAGGAGTAAAATTACTTTTGTCAGGTAACTCACCTTTTAGTCTATCTGACTAGTCTTTATTATCTCCAGTGATCACTTCCATTAATGAGATTTTGTTAGGTAAGACGTATTAAAATTTTAATTTTCTTGATCCTTAAATTGCAGAGCTTGGCATAAAAAATACTTTTCAGCCAAGTCAAATGGGGTAAGGTATTGACATTGAGTGCATTTTATTTTCATTTTGTTTTCCAAAAAATATATACTAAGATGGGTAAAATTCAGCACAATATGTTTCTCTCAACATTTGGTAGATGCATTTCGGATAATTGAGTATATAAAGGTGATCTTATATCAGGCTTAGTCTGGGACAGTCACAGCATAATTATGAATAACTCTCCATTTCATTCTCAAAAGTGTTCCAGTTTCAACAGTAACTTATATGTCACCCCATGTATATGCCACCTGATTTTCAGTAACTGCTTTCTGTGTGCACTCAACAAGGGGCCCTTATTTGCTGCTGTTATAATCAGACCCCAAATTAACTTAAATCTAACACTTAGAATTCATGCAAGATATCAGTTTATCCTTTATCTCTGTATGTTCACTCCAGATAGAAGTTTTCCATGTTCACATCACCAACTAAAGCAATCAAAATGACTGATTGTTTTTTCCTGGCTCATTTACAAGAGGAAATCCTCCATTTGAGGTGAACAAACTCACTTCTGATTTCTCCAGTGTAAGCAGAAGCCAGTAATAACAAGCATTATCCTGTTATATGTCAACATTGGTCTGAATAAAATACCTGATAGAGCACTGAAAAACATGAACACAGTCTATGGATTTTTAGTATTTTGTCATAGGATCTCATACCATTTTCAAGAATAACTCTTCTAACTGAAGGTATTAAAACAAAAAGTTACACTGTTCCTTAAGGATTAACAACTAGGTGAAGTAAGACTACCAAATGTTGGTAACAACAACTCAAAGGTGACACCCAACTAATATTGACAAAAATAAACTTTGCGTCACCTCTGTATTTTGCTCCACTGGCTCTCATCGATACTTTTGGCATGATTCTACACAGAAAGAGATCTGTTACATCTCCCTCACAGACTCTTGTTTGCTGTACTTACAGTACATAATTTGGTTATGTTTGCATGAGCCTTTGATAATGGTCAGAAAAGATAGTAAAGTTTTAATTACACTCTTGAATCTATTGGAAGAACTATTAGCCACTCGGTAAATATTTCAATAACAAAATTGCCCCATTTGGTTTATTTTATATACATACATTGTTAATAATTTACTGTGTAGTATAGAAAAGTTTCATTCACAGACCCTTGATTTAGAGTTTAATATGCTTCTCTCTTTTTTTGTTTAGTTTATTGAGTGACAATTGTTAGTAAATTAACATTCATCCATAAAGATGTATGTGCTCCAATGTTCATTACAGCTTTATTTACAGTGGCCAAGACATGGAAACAACCACTTATATTGTAAAAGTTTCTAAGATAATTATCATTGAATGCAAGAGAAGGTATGATTCCAGACATGGGTAGATTTTCACGGATATGAAAGAACTTGGGTGCCTCCTTCAATGCCACCCAGTCAATGGATCAAAAAGCAGAAGAGGGCCTGATAATTACAAATATTTGTAACTAATTGTGCAGTGGGTTGGTAGGTATATTATTTTGAAGCAAATCCCCGATAACACATGATTTTTATCTGTAAATATTTCAGTCTGTATCTCTAAAAAATAAGGGTTCTTTTAAACCTAAACACAATTCCATAATTATACCTTTAAATGACAATAATTTGTTAATTTTACCAAGCTCCCCAATTGACCTATTAAGATTTTTAATTTTTAGCTTAATATTTTGAGGCCCAAGTAAGGGTCATACAATGCAATTAATGTCTTAAAAATCTTTTTTAATCTCTTTTCTCTCTCTCCTTGCAAATTATTTGTTGATAAAAAGTAAGTTATCCACATTCTGTAAAGCACACTACATTCCAGATTTTGATTACATCCCACAGTGGCATTTACCATATTCATGAAGTCTTAACCTTTAACATTCACCAACTCTTTGATTAAAATTAGGTACAATTTATAGGAAAAGTGGCTAAATGCTCATTTTGTTCTTCTATTTATGTTTATGATTATGCTTTGATAACTAGGAATTGATCCCCAAGTTTCTTATTCTCAGTCCAGAGTGCTTTCTAATACATCTGTGGTTACCTATCGTGCTTATTTTCTTACTCATTGTTTGGATTTCATACATAAAGTGACTCTGGAAAGTATCTGGAAGAATATAATTTAAGAGAATGGAATTGTGCACTGAGCCATCATAAAACAATTCCTTACACTGAGATATAATGAGTTAAGAGTGAAGAACTCTTAGTAACCATTTCAATGGTTTTTCATCATCATACAATAAAAAACTGAGGCTACACCCAATAGCCGCCTGGATAACACACAGGAAAAGAGTGTGTTCACAGTAATCTGAGCTGTATAACTGTGGTTCATGTTTTCCAGACATTATTTCATAAAATATGACCTCCTCAATTAATGAGTTTGTATTTTGTTCTGACAAATTCTAAAGTATGGCTGCACAAAAATAGAGCTAAGATGCTCAGGCCCCGGGGCTTGGAGATATCATGGCTTAGATGTGAAAATCTCTGGTTAAAGTCTGTAAATTCTGGTAGATGCTGATTTGATGAGTTAAAGACAGGGCTTGTTTATATCCTAGATACACTGTTACTGGTCCAAAGTCCATGTGTCCAACGCTTCGAAAAGCCAAAACTCAAAATGTCAGAGTTTAGAGTAAGGAAAGGTTTATTGATCGAGAAGGTACTAACTGAGAAAATGGGAAATCTAGTGGTTCCTCCAATCCATCTTAAGGAAGTACAGAGTGCAGGCTTCTTTTATGTCAAGGGAAGGGGAAATGGGTGGGGCAAGAGGTGACTGACCACTCTAGACATCTGGGATCCAGCAGGGGTCCCAGGATGATTGTTCTAGTTGCTGTTCTCATGAGGTTCCTGCAAATCTTCAATAAATAACACATACTTACCTTATCTCCTTAAGCCGCAAGCAGAATTCCTCTAATGACTAGCATGTCTGTATCCAAGATTAAGCAGAAGCTATTAGCTTGAAGTCCATGGGAACAAAGGAGGCTTGAACAATATGGAGTCAGAGAGGCAGAGCATTTCATTCTGTTACAAATGAAAGTAAGGGAATGCTTGTCTTTAACTGCTTGGCATTTTCTTTGTTGTTTTTCTTTTTCTTTCTTTTTTTCTTTTTGCTTGTTTCTTTTAAATTTTGTCCGTATATCAATTCTATAGAAATTTGGAAAAGAGGTTGGGTTTTATACAGTTACTATTATAACACTCTTAGAATGTAGATAACGACAGTGATATTAGAACTTTTAAAATATATTTTGAAAACCCCTTACTTGTTCCTAATTATGTTAATCAATAAAACTGAACTCCTATCATACTGTTCCTTTTCTGTTTCATTTGAAGAAATTACTGGATCATTGCCGAATGATCTGATTTCTCGCCTTGATATTTACTACCTCTGGAAACATGAGAAAGTCATATTAACTTGTGATTCTATTGGGAAGCAATTCTCATGGGTCTCCTGAGTTTGGCATGTCTTGTGAGTCGAGGCACTGACAGCCTTTGTTGAGCCCTGAAAAGATCATCTTTCCAAGGACATTTGTAGAAATCAGAAGCAGATTCTTCCCCCAGAGCTGAGTGCAAATTTATGTACTCTCCAATGCAATAAAGATAATGTTTTCCTCAGGGCAAAAGTTGGGTAGATTGCTCTGCAACCCATTATAAAATAGTAGGGTTCCTTAAGGTTGGGGCTTCTCAGTGCTATATAACACGTTGTCCCTATGGGACAATACGCTGTCCCTATGTTCATAGGACATCCCTCTTCTCAGCAGCATGAAGGTTCAGTCTGGTACATCTTGGTATTGTCTAGAGTGGCTGCATGACATAAATGGGAAGTTCATGCTTCTGTCTGTGTTGCGAGTAATGAATTGTTTTCTTTCTGATGCAGGAGGCTTGTGACTTCTGCCAGTTTCAGTAACACTATAGCATGTTAACTTGCTAGCTTGCAAGCAGAGAAAAATCTTCACAGTTCTTAACACTTCCTGTAATTTGCTTAGTTTTAGATTCAAGGGATTGGTCTATGAATTGGTTTCCTTTTATTTTCCAGTTCTGATTTAGTGCAGAGAAGAGTCTTGTTTCATATCCTCAAGAGTTTACAATCTTCTGAGGCTGAAAATGTGTAAACAAGTGTTGTAGATACTGTATCTTCAAACCAAGTGAGATTCAATCATTCTGACCATTTCTATGACCTGGTTGGAGAGTGGAAGGGGTTGGAAGGTGACAGTGACACCAACTGTAAGGGCATATATTTATCTTATTGCATGGCAAAAAGGAAGAGATTGTTGTCTGTTGTGACTGGGAAGACCAGAAAATGAAGATAACCCCCATGGAATGGAATCTAATCCCAGGAAGGAGAGGGGCTACAAGAATTACTTTCATGAAAGATCATTGATATATGTGAACCCAAGCAGAGCTTTCCACGTCTCTAGTGACAAAGCATAAAACAGGATGGGAGAGATGAGAATTCTTCCCATTTTTGCACAGCATGGCCCTCTCTGAGCACCATGAAGAGTCAGCCTGGTACATCTCAGCATTGTCTAGAGTAGTTGCGTCAGAGCAGCAGCAGAGACCATGGTGCTCAACAAGAGACCGTCATTCACAGTGGACACAGCAGTACCCAGTGTCAGCCTGGTAGGAGACTGTGGATGTCACTTGTAGAACCAGCTTGTAAGTGCATGTGAAGCAATCCTGGGTACTACTGGACTTGAGAGGCATTTCCCAGGGTATTGAGTAACTACTTGAGCATGGGACAAAACCGAAAGCAATTTTTGTCATTATCATTCATGTGGCCCCTTTTGTACCCATGGCTAATGAGGAATGAGGAAACTTGGGTTATACAGCAAATACAGTGAAATATGATGAGTGTTATAACAGAGCTTAGTGTTATAGAAACACAGAACAGAAAATATTTGAGCTAGATCTTGAGGGATGAATAGGCTTTTGCTAAGTAGCTCATAAAACAAAGAGAATCCTTTACAGAAAAAAACTGTTGCAAAGGCATAAACTCTGGATTACATATTTCAAGTTGAGTTTTTAAATTTTGACTCAAATGAACCAAATTTTCAACATTTTCAAGATTGAATTGTAAATTCAATGACAAAGAAAATATGTTTATGTAGAAACCTGAATTTCTCACCTCAAAAAGGGATTTGTAGCAGTAGTGTTCCATGCTTTGCAAACTCAAATTCTGTTAATAATTCTTCAATCGTGTCCTTTGGTAGTGTCTGCTTCTATAACGTGTACATATGTGTACATTTATTCTGTGCAAGTTTGCCAATAAATATAGTCTATTTTCCCCCAAAATGTTATATAATACCTTAATACTTTATCAAATAGTGTTTAAACAATGAATGATTTAAATAAAATGCAATAAATATATAATTCTTTAAGAATACAATTTCTTGCCTATAAATTGTTCACCTCCATTTTGAGTTTCTAATTATCAACCAAGTCCAGTTAGGACAGTTTGAAAGAATGAATATTTGAGATTCCTCACGTTTAGGCAGGTATTTGAAAGCAATGGGAGAAATCTCTCTCTCTCTAAGCAGTTTGTGCACTGTATTCAATAAGGATTATGACGCAGATAAAAAATGCTTTGGTTTGTTTACGTGGTTTACTACCTTAATTTTTTTTGTCCCATTGTGATTAAAAAATCAAAATATAATATAGCCTAGAGAAATGAAGCATTGCCAACTTTAAAAAGTTCTAAATGAGTTTCCTTTTGATTTCCCATATCTTCATTGATATTTTATATTGGGGGGGAGGGTTGTAGTGTTTTGTTTGTTTACTGTGTCAGCATTACGTAGTATGTAATACAGAAAATTATATTTCAAATTACATCATTGAAAATTATCGTTGATTCACTAAGTCATTCTGTTTCACTGAAATGAAGAATTTTTTTTTTCCTAAGTAAGGTGACTTTAAAACTCACTGATACAAAATATCCAACAGCATAAATATTTGTCTCTTGGGCGAGACCAGTTATCCATTATACCCAGTGTTCCGTCTTTGACAGTGACATCTGTAGTTGTGTTGCAGCCAACTGTTCCATTGCGCTCCGCAAAACCATAATTCATGGTAAGATATATGTGGAAGATGATATCTGCCATACCACACGCACTTCTTACCAAGTAGCTTTGACACTCCTCCTAGTATAGGTAAAGTCTATGTTTTTTTTCCTTGAATCTGGACAGTCTTATGAATATAATAGAATCAATGGGAGTTCTAAGGCTAGATTTTTAAAAGGCTGTACACATTTTGCCTGTTTCTTTTGGGATGCTCACTCTTAGAATACAGTTAGCATAATGTGAGGTAGACCAAACAGTCACATTGAGAGGTCCAGCCGCGGTTTGAGCTAACAGCTAGCATCCACTCACCAATCACATGGGTCAATGAGCCTTTAGACAATTCCAACCTACCACTCTCAAGTGATGCCCAGCCTTCAAGCCTTCCTAGATGAAAACTGAGACATGGAGCAAAGTCAAGTCATTCCCACTGAACCCTTTTGAAATTCCTAAGCCACAGAAACCATGAATATAATACAATTTTTGTTTTATGCCACTAAATTTGGGATTGTTTATTATGCAGCTATAGTAGTAATATGTCGTTCCTATAATTCAGTATGTCATTACTATAAGTCTAATTTCCCTTTAATAACTGACCAATCAGCATTTTTTATGTTAAAGATTTAACGTACAATTAGAAGGTTTATGATACAAATTGCTCCACTACTTTTCCATTAGTTTTTTCTTTATATTATACTTCTTAAAGAGATTTTTATTAAAATATAGATAACAAACAATATTACTTAGTTTTAGGTGTATACCATAGTTATTCAATATTTATATACCTAAAGAAGTAATCACTGTAATAAGTCCAGCAACCAGCTGACACTGTAACATGCTATCACAATATCATTGAGTATATTCCCTATGCTATACATCACATCCCCATGAATCATTTGTTTTATACCTGGAAATTTGAACCTCTTATTACCCTTTATCTTTTCTGCCCCTTTTTAATTTTTTCAATTACAGTTGAAATTCAGTATTATTTTGTATTAATTTCAGGTGTACAGCATAGTGGTTAGTATAATTTAAGAAATAATCCCCCTGACTAGTCTAGTACATGCCTGTCATTATACTTAAGTATTGCCGTATCATGACTATAATATATTCCCTGTGTTTTACTTTACATCCCCATGACTATTTTGTAACTACCAGTTTGTACTTGTAATCCCATCACCTTTTTCACCCTGCCCCCCAACTCTCTCCCATCTATCGCCCAACAAATCTAGTACCAATATGACACCATGCATAGTTATAATATTATTGACCATATTCCTTAAGCTATACCCTACATCCACATGTAAAAAAATCCACATGTACTATGTAAACAACCAACTGTACTTCTTAATCCCTTCTCCTTTTTCACTAACCCTCCACCCCCCTCACATCTGGCAACAAGCAATATGTTCTCTGCGTCTATGAGTTTATTTCTGTTTTGTTTGTTTATTTTGTTCTTTAGATCCCACATACAAGCTAAATCACATTGCATCTGTCTTTCTCTGTCTTACACTCCACTCATGGCACGGTACCCTCCAGGCCCATCCATTCCACTGTAGATGACAAGAACCCATTTCCTCCCATGGTTGGGCAATGTTCAATTGTATGTATGTACCACCTCCTGTTTATCAGTTCGTCCACCAACAGACACCCAGGCTACCTCCATATCTTGGCCATTGTGAACAATGCTACAATGAACATACGGATGCACATGATACTCTGAAGTAGCATTTGTATTTCTTCAGGTAAATACCTTGAAGTGGGATTACTGGGTCCTTTTTTGTCTCTTGTTACAGCTTTTGTTTAAAGTCTAATTTTGTGTGGTATAAGTATTGCTACCCCAGCTTTTGGGGGGGTTCTTGTTGTTTTTTGTTTGTTTTTTGGGGTTTTTTGTTTGTTCGTTTGTTTCCATGTTCATGAAACATCTTTTTCAATCCCTTTACTTTTTTTCTGTGTGTGTCTTTCAATCTGAAGTGATTCTCTTGTAGGCAGCATACATAATCATTTTCTTTTATTATCCATTCAGCCTTCCTGTGTCTTTTGAGTGAAGCATTAATCCATTTACATTGAAAGTAATTGTTGATAAATATATAGGTATTGCATTTTATTATTCATTATTTTGATCTTTTTTTTTTTTTCCATCTTAAAGAAGCCCCTGTAAGATCCCTTGTAATAATGGTATAGTGATGATGAACTCTTTTAGCTTTTTCTTTTCTGGGAAGCTCTTTATCTGTCCTGGGATTCTAAATGATAACTTTGCTAGGTAGAGTAGTCTTGGTTGTATGTCCTTGCTTTTCATCATGTTGAATATTTTGTGCCAATCCCTTCTTGCCTGCAATGTATCTGATGAGAAATCAGCTGACAGTCTTATAAGTTACTAGTTTCCTGTCTCTTGCTGCTATAGGATTCTCTCTGTCTTTAACGTTTGCTATTCTTGGTGTGGGCCTGTTTGGGTTCATGTTGTTTGGGACTCTCTGCACTTTTTGGACTTGTATGTCTATTTCCTTTACCAGGTTAGTAAAGTGTTCAGTTATTATTTCTTCAAATACATTCTAAATCCTTTGCTTTGTCTCTTCTCCTTCTAGTACCCCTATATTCAAATGTTATGCTTCATGTTGTCCCAGAGTTCTCTTAAACTGTCATTGTTCTTTTTGGATTCTTTTTTCATTTTTATGTTCCAATTGGCTGTTTCATGTTCCCTTGTCTTGCAAACTGCTGAGTTGATCCCCTGCTTAATCTAGTCTGCTGGTGATTCCTTCTAGTGTAGTCTTCATTTCAATTATTGTATTCTTCACTTCTGACTGGTTCTTTTTTTATAGTTTCTATGTCCTTTTTTATTTGCTATCTCTCTGTTGAAGTTCTCACTAAGTTCCTTGAGCATCCTTATAACCGTTGTTTTGAACGCTGTACCTGGGAGGTTGCTTGCTTCCATTTCATTTAGTTCTTTTTCTAGATTTTTCTTCTGTTCTTTCATTTGGGACACATTTCCTTGTTTCCTCATTTGGACTGCTTCTTTGTGTTTGTTTCTATGTATTAAGTAGATCAACTATGTCTCTCAGTCTTGGCCAGGTGGCCTTATGTAGTAGGTGCCCTGTGGGGCCCTGGCACAGTCTCCCTGGTCACCTGTTCTGGGTGCTCCAGGAATATCCCTTGTGTGGGTTATGTGTTCCCTCCTATTATAGTTGAGCCTTGATTGCTATTGGCATGTCAGTGGTTGGGATTGACGCTCAGGCTGATTAGCTGTCGGGTTTGGCCACATCTACAGCTTACAGGCTGCTGTGTGTGTGAGGGAGGGTCTTACCCCACTGAGTGGGATTCCCTCCATTGGGCTCTGGTGCCTGTTAAGACTGCCCTTTATGTGTGCTGCTTGCTTGCAGGGCTAATTAGGTGGTGCTCTGCTGTGGTCTGAACAACCTCCAAGTATGTTGGTGCTTGGGCCTCTTGTGAGGTGCTCTGGTGCAGGCTCAGGTCAGTCACTGCCTGTAATTTGCAAGGGTCTACCTGGTAGGAGCTACAGAGCAATACTTATTTGTTTGCTGCTTGTGCTAACCATGGATGCACATGGGAGAACTGTGAACCAAGGATGTCTGCAACTAATACCAGGCCTGGGGTAGCTCCACAAAATGCCAGGACCCCTAAGGCCTGCTGTCACCTGCTGGCTCCCTTAACACATTGCATACGGCGGGGTTTAAATAACCTGTTAAAAACCCAGTGGATTCTCGTGATCCGTACGCAACGTGTTAAGTTTCAGCCACTAATCAAGCCTCATGCTGTACATCAGTTGGGTGAGGTGGGGTCTCAGGGAGTCACTAGAGTGGGAAGAGTTGTGGTCAACAGGTTAATATAGACTTTGGTTTGATGCAAGTGCTGAGCCTGAATCTACTCAGCAAAAGTAGGCCAGTTGCCACCCACCATGGACCCATGTATTCCAATAGTTTTCCAAGAAAAAGTATAGTTTGGGCAGGACTGGCTGCTCTTAGAGAAAGTGCCTCTAATGTTAGGCAAGTTGGGTGGGCAGGGTCTCTGTGAGTCAACACTGGGGAGCGAGTGGAGCTCACCAGGCCAATCAGATTCAGATTTGGCCCATATGGGAGGATTCAACACAATAAATATTGCACCCACCTGCCAGCTACATGGGAGAAGGACCCCATACAAGGAAAATGGAGACTCTCCTCCAGCACTCGCTCCTATGGCACACACCTCAGTCAGCCTCTCACATATCTGCAATACCCGTCGAGTTACTGTCCCTCTGCTGGAGCCCAAGTTCAGTGCCTGCAAGTAAGAGAGTCTATGCACAGGCTCTTTCAGAGGAAGCCTGGGTTTCCTGCAACCTTCTATCTCACCTGAATTGTCAGAATCCCCATGGTTTTCACAGCCAGATGGTGTGGAGGCTCCTCTTCCTGGCAGCTGTACTTTGGGCTGGAGACTGTTTTGTAGCTGGGGTCCCTCACTCTTCCAGGGGTAACCTCCATGGCCTTGGGTTCTCAACCACCACACAGAGGTTTGGGTCCATTTCGCATCTCTGCCCCTCCCACCAGCCTTGATGCGTCTTCTTCTTTATATCCTTCGTTATAAAACTTCTGTTTGGCTAGACTTCAGATGGTTCTCCAGGTTGATTGTTCTATAATTTAGCTGCAATTTTAAAGTGCTCATGAAAGGAAGCAGGGAGTGTTTATTCTACCGTCTTGGATCTCCTCGACAATCAGTATTACAGTGCATTGACACTTTTCCACTGTTTGAATTTTTGGCTCATATATGATATGCTAAGATACATTTTATTTAATTCAGCCTAAATTCTTCCTCATAGCCCTGATCAAATTTTACAATAACCTTAAGTAAGAATATTCCAAGCAGAGAGAAGTGTAAGTGCAAAAACCCTGACATAAAAACAAGTCTGGAGGGTTTGAGGAACAGAAAACAGGCCAGTGTGGGTAGCAGGCAGTAAGAGAAGAGTGGTGAGGGTGTGTCAGAGACCTCGATCATATAGAGTATCACAGGCCATGATGAAGAGTTTGGATTTTGTTCTAAGAGCTCTAGAAGGTTTTGCACAGGAAAGTCATGTGCTCTGATTCACATTTTATGAGCATGGAGAATTATTTGTAGACTTTAGCAGAAGCAGCGTAATGAATTAGAGCTAATGTAGGGGTGTAAATGAGAGACAAGAGGACTTGAGAAAGGATGGTAGCAGCAGAGCTGGAGCAAAGCAGTTGTATGTGGAGTACGTTTTGGAAATAAGAATTACAGGAATATGACATATTACCGTCTTTGAGAGAAGGAAATGAATTGAGGATTATAACTAGATGTGTGGCTGGAATAACTGACTGGATTGGAAGGAAAGTAATCAAATTGAGGAAAGGATGTGGCCGTGGAAGAGATTTGACGTAGGTGTAATCAAGAGTTAAGTTTGAGACATTTTTGACTATTCTCCTTTTAAATCCTAATGAAAACAATCAGACAAACAAACTTGTAAGTGTTACAGTACAAGTTAGTGGTTATATCTGATCAAACTCCAGTCCATGCAAAATGAAGAAAAAATATGTATTTTTTTTATGTAGTAATTATTTTAGACTAGCTGTAATTTTCCAGATAGGCTATATTTCTTGTTTTAGTTTTTCTGTCCAAAATATATGGGCTCAAGGAGTAGGCCAGATTAAATCAAAGTGCTATTGTTATTCTAGTATTTTTATCTATTTTATGTCTCAGTTTTCATCATCTGGATTTCCTTTCTCTACCACACAGTGATAGAATGAAACATAAGAGGTATGCAATGCACAGTAATCTTACAAAAAATAAAAATAAGAATGTGTCAAGGCTGATTAACTATCACAAGCCTTTGGCAGATTTGCAACATTCTTGGAAAGGAGTGTTTGAAGTTTCTAAGGTTAAAAACCCTGGCCAGGTTATAAAATTGTAGACAGCGAGGAACTATTTTTCAATATCTGTGAATAGAATATGGGTACCTCATAAACAGGAGCCTCCCCTCTAAAGAATTTTATTCTGGCATTCTTTTGTTGGAAAAACTAGATACTTAGGGGTGTGTCCTTAAAAATACTGAAATCTGCCATTTGTGGAAAGCTTTTAGTACTATTTGGAAATAATTACCCTTCAGTGGAGAGGAATATGTATTTATAAATATTTCTTTACGTATTTTGTTTGGCCAAACAAAAATTAACAATACTGATTCAACTGAGTGCTTTTTTTTCCTTCCTGTAAACACAGTTGCCATGCTTTTAATAAGAGGACGATGTTTAAGATTACTCTTTGCTTATACAGTTCAATTGTTATATAAAAGAAAGAATTAACTGTTAGCAATAGATATATGAACAATGCTCTCAGATAGATTGTTGTATGGTATATAACGTATTAGAACTGGTCCCACTGTTAAACAAATCAGTTGTTTCAACTTAGACTCCATGTGTTTTGTATGTGTATACGTGTGTGCTCATACACATGTGCAAGCAGGAAAGTACACAGGCACACACACAAAAATGTTTTTAGACAGCAAATACAACATGACCATATAACTGTTGAGTTAAAAGCAGTTTTCTCTAGCCTTGTCTCTCTTCACTTTAGGTTATGAGTTTCCCCCACTAAATTGTTGCGGGCTGAAACTATATCTAACTTAGTATTTAGCTTAGTTTTGGACTTGACACATACTAAGAACTAAACATTGGTGAAATTGAATACCATTGCTTCTTCTAACTACGGCCTCTTTTCCATTCCTTCACACATCTCGCAAAAGCAGGCTTCTCTTATTGTATTATTCATCCCTGTTTTTAGGAAACATCCTTCTCATTCTATTGAAACTGTTTATATCTAATAAATGTGAACAATAATCATTTGTTTGCCTAATTCAATTGATTCTTATTAGCACTCATCCTGTTTGACCTCTTAGTAATATTTGGCAGAGTTATCCACACCTCATATATAAAATTCCTTTGGCTTTTGTTAACCTACTTCACCCTTTCCCTCTTCTTAGCTATAAAATCTCTCCCTCTTTGTGTTGGTAGTTATGAAGGTTTCACCCCCATGCCTATTATCTTTGCACTTTACTTGCATTTTATTTAATTACTTGCTCTTTCTAGACATTTTAACGAAGTCCTCTCCTAGGGATTCAACTCCCCCATCTATGTTGATATCTAAGTCTATACACAAGCCTTAATATTATTTTCTGAATATTTTTGTTTACATATTGAACATCTACAATCAGATGTAATATGAGACCACTTTAGCTTTAAAAACAACAACAACAACAATAGAAATAGACTTTTGCTCTCTTAGGCAAAATCAAAGGATGGAACGGAAGCTTACTAGAGTGGTCACTGGAGAATTCCAGGCAGCCTATGGAACGAAATGTATGGCCACCACAATAGACCAAAGTCCTGAGAGAAACTCAGGAAGTGTCCTTTCTCACTCTCTTACCTCTACCCTTCTCTAAGTGTGTTTATGCCTTGTCTCGTATTAGCAACTAGTTTGTGTTTTTTTTGGTGTGTTTTTTTTGTACTCTTTAGCCTACATGTTGGAATGTGATGACCAATAGCCGCCAAGTTTACATATCTACAGTTTCAGACATCCAGAGAGAGATTTACTTTGATTTCTCTGTTATATTAATAATCTGAGGCAAGGACTCTTAGTGGTCCATCCCAGGAAAATGTTAACCCCAACCAGTCCATTCTGGCCACCGGAAAGTGTCTATAGTACAAAGGATGGCTGCCTCAAAACCAAATCTCAAGGACAGGAGATGACTGAAAAGATAAGATTTGCTTGGCTAGAATAAATACTGCGTTTTTATTACAATGCCCCACAGGCATTGTGCCAAACTCATTATTATCCACCAACCTAGCCTCACCTTCTGAGAGAGAGAGGGAGAGGGAGATCTCCAGATCTTTTCAGTGATGGAGTATTCCTGTCCAGGTGTTCAAGGTGGGAATTGCTGAATTATCTGTGACTCCATTCTAACCACCTATATTCCAACAATTTCTAGTCTGTCAGTTCTAACACTGAACTCTCTCAGGTCTCCATATTTTCCAACACCAGGCCACTACCCTTTCACAGCCTCTCGTCTCTGCCTCCTCCCTGGTCTCTGTTACCTTATGACTTGTTTTTGCAATCTTTGTCCTTGCTAGTTGGCAAGATATGCCTTGTTACTTCTTTTATTAAAAACTATTATAACCTAGACAATAAAATACAAATAGCCCAGCTTTACATTTGGGTCCTCCTCATCCAGAGAATTCCACTGTGAAACAGACATCTCTTATTCAATCTCAGAAATTGTATTATTTCTTCAATCTCTTAGGCTTTTCTATGTCAATTTCTAAGCCTGAAATTGCCACATTCTCTTGTTTATTTGGCAAAATATTTTTCATCCTTCTGCATTTACCTCAGGACCCAATTCAAATATCACCCCTCCTCCCTGAGAAGCCTGTCTTGACACTTCATATCAGCAAGGAATTTAATCTTACCTACCTAAACTTAACTCAGTACAGTATTTTTAACACCTCTTAGTGATTCCACAGTTTATTATTTGTTTTATATATTAGCATTTGGGCAATTGAATGGATTTCATATTCCCCCTCTCCTTTAGAACCTTTCACAGGGTCTGGTGCAGCGAAAGAATATATGCATATTCACAAATAGACATATGAATATTTTTGTTATTGATCATGGACTTTATTATTTTTTAAGATTTTTATTAACGTTTAGCTAACATACAATATTATATTAGTTTCAGGTGTACACAATAGTTATTCAACATTTATATACCTAAAGAAGTGATCACCATGCAACCATCTGATACTGTGTGATGCTATCACAGTTTTATTGATTGTATTCTTTAATCTGTATATTACATCCCCATGACTTACTTGTTTTATACCTTGAAATCGGAACCTCTTATTCCCCTTCACATTTTACCCCTTTTAAGCTTTTCCATTACATTTGACATTTAATATTATTTTATATTAATCTTAGATGTACAGCATAGTGATTAGACATTTAAATAATTTAAGAAGTCATCCCCCTGACTAGTCTAGTACCCACCTGGCACTATACATAGTTATTACTATATTATTGACTATATTCTCTATGCTTTACTTTACATCCCTATGACTATTTCATAAATACCAATTTGTATTTTTGATGTCTTCACTGTTTCACACTACTCTCCAACGCCCCTCCCATCTATCACCCCAATAAATCAAGTACCCATCTGACACCATATATAGTTATTACAATATTATTGACTATATCCATATGCTATACCCTACATCCCCATGACTACTGTGTAACAATCAATTTGTACTTCTTAATCCTTTGCCCTTTTTCACCCACCCCCTCAAACCCCCTCCCATCTGCCAACCATCAAAAAGTTCTCTGTATCTACAAGTTTGTTTCTGTTTCATTTGTTTATTTATTTTGTTCCGTAGATTCCACGTATAAGTGAAATCACATTGCATCTGTCTTTCTCTGTTGGACATTCCTCACCACAGTAACTTCCAGGTGGCAAAAACCCATTCCCTTCCCTGGCCAAGCAATATTCCATCATATATATGTACCACCTACACTTTTTCCATTCTTCCATCAATGGACATCCAGGCTGTCTCCACATCTTAGCCATTGTAAACAATACTGTAATGAACATATGCATGCACACATTCCCTCAAAGTAGAGTTTTGAGTTTCTTTGGATAAATACCCAGATGTGAGATTACTAGGTCCTTCTTTGTCTCTGTCTCTTTGTCTCTTTGTTTTAAAGTTTATTTTGTCTAGTATAAGTATTGCTATTGCAGCTTTTTTTTTCTCATTTCCATTTTCGTGAAATATCTTTTTCCCCTCCCTTTACTTTCACTCTGTGTGTGTCTTTCGATCTAAAGTGAGTCTCTTATAGATAGCATATGTAAGCGTCTTGCTTTCTTATCCATCTTTTGATTGGAGCATCTAATCTATTTACATTAAAAGTAATAAAGTAATTGTTGATAGATATGTAGTTAATGCCACTTTATTATTCCTTTCTCTCTCTCTCTCTCTCTTAAAAAAGTCCCTCTAAGATTCCTTGTAATTCTGGTCTGGGGTTGATGAATTCCTTTAGCTTTTTCTTGTCTGGGAAGCTCTTTATCTGTCCTTTAATTTTAAATGATAACTTTGCTGTGTAGAGTAATCTTGGTTGTAAGTCCTTACTTTTCATCACTTTGAATATTTTGTGCCAATCCCTTCTGGCCTGCAAAGTTTCTGTTGAGAAATCAGCTGACAGTCTTATGGGAGCTCCTTTGTAAGTAACTAAGTGCTTTTCTCTTGCTGCTTTTAAGATTTTCTCTTTGTCTCTAAACTTTGGCATTTTAATTATGACGTGTCTTGGTGTGGGCCTCTTTGGGTTCATCTTGTTGGACTCTCTGCTCTGTCTGTGTTTGTATATCTATTTCCTTTGCCAGGTTGGGGGAGTTTTCAGTCATTATTTTTTCAAATATGTTTTCAATTCCTTGATCTCTCTCTTCTCCTTCCGTGCTCTCTCTCTCTTCTCCCTATCATGTGAAGGTTGGTACACTTTATGTTGTCCTAGAGGCCCCTTAAACTATCCTCATTTTTTGGTATTCTTTTTTCTTTTTGTTGTTCTGATTGGGTGTTTTCTGGTACCTTATTTTCCAAATCGCTGATTCTATTCTCTGCTGCATCTAATATACTAATGACTCCCTGAGATCATTGAGCATCCTTACAACCAGTGTTTTGAACTCTGTTTCTGGTCCATTTCTTGTTTCCATTTTGTTTGGTTCATTTTATGTAGCTTTGTTCTGTTCTTTCATTTGGAATGTTTTTTTTGTTTTGTTTTGTTTTTCTCCTCATTTTGCCTGCCTCCATGTGTCTGTTTCTATGTATTAGGTAGGGCTGCTATGTCTAACAGTCTTAGTAGAGTGGTCTCATGTAGTAGGTGTGCCGTGGGGCTCAGTGGCACAGTCCTACTGGTCACCTGAGCTGCGTACTCCAGGTGTGTCTGTTGTGTGGGTTGTGTGTCCTCCTGTTGTAGTTGAGCCCTGATTGCTGCTGGCACATAAATGGGAGGAATCGATCCTTGGGCTGGTTCATTATGAGGTTTGGTTATGACTAGAGTGCAGGAGATGTTATGCAGGGGCTACCCCTCTGAAGCAGGGTTCAGTTTAGCAGGTCTCCAGTACCTGCCTGGTGTGCCCTTTGGGTATGTTGTCCCCAGAGGAGGCCAGGTGATGCTCCAGCTGGGTCCGAAGATGGCACTGAGCATGCCAGGCTTGGGGCCTCCTGGGAGGAGCTCTACCACTGGCCAAGTTCAGCTGCAGTCTGTGCCCCACCTGGGATCACCTGGCATGAGCCACAAAGCAATCTGCAGATGGCCGCCACCCATGCTGGGCTTGGAGGTGACTTGAAAAGCTGAGCTGTGAACCAAGGCTGGCTGTCATAATGCTGAATTTAGGACTGCTCAGCCAGAGGTAGGAGATGCATTGAAGCCAGATGCTGCTTGTTTGGGTTTGTGAACCTTTGAGAAGTTTTAGGAAATTCTGCAGCATGAGCCAAGACAAACCATTTATACAGAAAAGCCACTGGAAGCAGCTTGGGTGAGCCCAAAAGTTGGGTGAAGTGGAGTCTCAGGGAATCAGGGCAAATGAATGGTGTTATCCAGGTTGATGTACACTCAGATATGGTGGCTGCCTGTGTCTGTATGCTGGGAGTGGGGAGGGCTCAACAATGAAACAATGGCTTCCACCACCTCCTCCATCCAGGAGAAAGCTTCCCCTCCAGCCCTCACTCTGAAGCCAGAAAATTCAGTTCCTCCCTGTATGTCCCTGGCATGTTTTGAGCTGCTGCCCCAGTGCTAGAGCTCAAGTGATTTCATCAGTAAGTCTGTTCACAGGCCCTTTAAGAGGAGTGCCTGGGAGTGCAGCTACCCTCATCTCATTTAGCCACAATCTCTGCTATTTTTCAAAACCAGAAGTTATGGAGACTTCTCTCTCCGGTGCTGAGACCCTGTGCTAGGGAGCCTGGTGTGGGGCTGGAACCACTCGCTCCTCCAGTCATGACCTCTGCATCTGAGTTATCCCTCCCAATTTTTAATGGTCACACTCGGGAATGAGACCAGACCAGCTCATTCTGTGAGGTTCTTTTTTGGATGTCCTTTGTTGTAGAGCTTCAGTTCAGCTAGACTTCAGGTGATTTTTAATGACGGTTGTTCTGTACTTGGTTGTAATTTTGACATGGTTGTAAGAAGAGGTAAGCACAATATTTACCTGCTCTGCCATCTGGACCAGATTTCTCAATCATGGACTTTAAATGGGCTCCTCTTTGGTATGCAACTTTTTAAAATGTGAAGAATCTATTTTCAATGGGATTTTTATACAAAATTAATCAACTTAAAAATTTTTGCTAAGTTCTCTCTGTGTGATGTATGGAACTGCTGAAATTGTGCCATGACCAAGCAGTTTACTCTATAGGGCTGAGAATGACATATAAACAAATAACAACATTGCAAGTCAGGTTATACATTCTAGAGGTACAAGAAAGTGCCTATAAGACTAAAGAGAAAAGAAAGATTAATTTTGGTTGGAAACTAGCTTTACAAATAAAGCCATATAAAACAGAGGGGGACATAGTCTCAAATGTCACCCAAAATGGTCAACTAAATGAACACTGTGTTGCTGTTTTTTTTTTGTTTTGTTTTTTTAAGTCTGCATAAATGTGGTACATAGTGTACAAATTCTGCCCTCTAACTACGAACTTATTTTGGCTAATTCATGACTGCAGTCATGATTTAGAATGCCCATAAAAGTAGCCTAAGACAAATATTCTCAAGCATACAAAACTCACACATACATGACTGGCAAAGGTGGTAGTTTCATTGGCTGAGCTTTTCTGCTCTACATTTGAGTGCAATGTGAAAATTCACATGCGCTACAGTGAGGGCTTGCTAAGGCTTAACTACATAAAGCACTAAGTCAAACATCAAGCCAAGACAAAAGTGTTTGTTGTTCACTTAGGCTCTAAACCCCAGGCATCATGTATTTAAGAGCAGGCTTAAAGGCAAGCCTTTGGAAAAGAGAACATAATGTTGGCAAGCAAGCAATTCCCAGTTAAGCAAACTAAATCTGGAAAACAAAACTACAATAAGTGGAGAGAATTTAAGAGAACAAAGCCCAATTCATGATGATGTCTTGTTTTTCTCATTTCATTTCTTTCTTCCCTTTCCCTCTCATTAAGAATTGGCATTCAGTGCTCCATGAAATCTTAGGAGAAGTGTACAAAGGATTCAGGCCTGCTGTAAGGACACTTTCCTGGCAGCCTCTTCAGGTTTGGTAGCAGCTGCTGAATGAGCAGACCCTGTGATTATAAGGAGAGTGTACTGGTGACTTCAACCTACCATAAGCCTTAATGCACACATCAATTCATGTAGTAAACATTACTTCAGGGAATAGATAAAATGACATCTTCACATCTATCCCACTAAGAGTAGGTTAATTGTCTACACTTGGAAAATTTTTTAATTTCCCTTTGAAAGAACAAAATATATATCTTCTCAGGCTGTCACAATTATCTACCAAAATAAATAATTCCATTAGATTGATTTTGCCATCAAACATTTGATAAATGACACTTCTATTTCTTATTCAAATTCCCCATTATTGAACTCTATTATTTTCATTTATATTATTTTGAAAATGCATCTTTAGTTCATACATAATAAATGAGTGGCTAATAATGTACAGATATATTCCTAAGTGCTTTCATTCTTGATTATTCATGACATCTATTTCTTATTCATCTGGCAGGGTAAAGAGCTCTGGGGAAAAAGATGACCTTTTCATCCATGACCAATAGAATATGGAAATGCATTTTACATGAGTAATCTCTCTATTGACCAGGATTCTATCAAGGGTCAACCCAGATGAATGATTGTTTTTGGCCAGTGTACACCAGTATTGTATAGTGGTCAGCATCTATTTTGATTAGTCAGTGCCCTGATGAATGGCTACAATAATCTGGACAGATACACATATATGACAGTTATTTATCTCACATTATATTGTGTCATTTCATTCTTTTTAAATAAACTCGTTTTCAAGATTAACTAGAATAAAATTTGGTAGTAATGTTCACATGGCTATGGGCACTAATAATTCTTACTTTTTGTGCCTGCTCCTCTACCCCTGCCCTCCATGGCACCACCTATATCATATGTGCTTCCCCTATCAATTCTCAGAAGTGGACTTCATGTGTTATTTATTTTACTAATGTATTAGAAATCTTAGTATATTTTATCATATTTCACTATATATATATATATATATATATATATATATGCATATATATATATAAACTGATAAAAATACACACATACACACACACTCACTCACACACTGGTGCCAAAAAAATGCATACACATCTTAAGAAAGGAAAAAACGCTATTAAAATTGTATTACTCAATATATACCGGTAACAAAAGATGAATATAAGTTACATTTGATTTCTGCAATTACAAAAGGTGCTCAAAGTGATTACCATCTGTGTAATTTTAATCGTTTTTTTTCCTTTCTTAAAATGTACATACATTTTCTCTCTCTCTCTCTCTCTCTCTCTCTCTCTCTCTCTCTCTATATATATATATATATATATATATATATATATATATATATATATATATATCCAAGTGCCCTTAAGCTATAAGGAAGGTAGTGTGTTTGGTTATTTATTCAATAAATGTATGTTGAACCTCTACTTTGATCCAGGAACAACTAGAAGTGTGACAGCAAATTGGAACAAACAGGTTGGAGTCTATCAATTGGATTATAGTAGAATCTTGGGTTATTGAGTCAGCTTTTACTCTAATTGGATCTCTAATTTTCCTGTTTTGGGGAACTAGACATGTTGACTATAATTCTGTCATCATTAATTTCAAATTTAACGTATTTTTTTCCTCTCTCCTTTATTCCTTTTCATAGGATGCTGGGTCTGACAGTAGCCTGTTATACCGTTTCTCAATGCAATACTTTTTTCTGATGTTAATTCTTACTTAGGTATATACCATTCTGCCATTAATTAATGAAAAGCACCTAGAATTCAAATTCTCACTGGAAGAACATCACTGTCATCTCTATCTTACAGATTAAATCACTTACTACCCGGAGACTCGATAACCTTCCCAGAGTATCACATCTATTAGTGGCAGACCTGACATCTTGTCCTAATTCTATCAGAGACTTTACTAAAGTGATCCAGAATTAATATTCAAAGATTCATTTTTGGTCTGTTTAGTTCATATTAATTAAGCTATTATGAATTGATTAAACTAATGTTAATATCCTTTTCATTGCTAACGTAAGTTGCATTAATTTGTTTTAGTGTATCCCAATCCTGGGATTGCATGGCCACCATGCTCTAATTTTCACAGGAGTGATATTTAATTCCTATGTGTACTCTATGCTCATACTTCGTATCTAGATATGAGCAAATGTGTGCACTTCTATATCATGGGGCTCAGAAAAAATAAGATGGAATGAAAACTTGCTAACTATAAATTCTGTATCCTATTCCCCCAAAATATTAATCATCTGTATTTTAAACAATAAGAAGAAAAATGACTGATGTCAAAACACTTAACTTTTCTCCACAACTCAAACTTGAAAGCTCAGAGGCTGTTTCAGAATAAACACAGATTCCGGTCACTTACCAGACTACTTGAATGTATCCTTACACTACCTACTTTTGTTTCATTAATGACTGCCAGAAATTATAGTACTTTGTGTTAGAATAACAAATAGAAGAGGAACTGGTTTCAACAACTATTTATTATTGCTCAAAATATTATAATTAACCATACTCTGTTTGTTCTCTTATATAAACAGAAGGGACAGCTAATGACACCTCAAAAGAACAAATAATTCAAAACTGCACCAAATAATTTATTGGTGTATGTGGCCTAACTACAAGGGAAATTGCATGTGGTGCTTGCTTCAAAACATTTAGCCTGTGGATTACAGAGAAGGAGCACCAAAGGAGATGAGGATCGCAAGTATGTAATATTGTTAGGAATCTGGAGTTTTAATAGCCTTTCACAGTTTGTACATTCATACTATACTTGAGCAGAAGGTACAGAGATGTCCCATATACTCTCTGACCCTGTATATGCACAGCCTCCCCCATTATCAACATCCCCCCTGAGTGGTACATTTGTAACAACTGATGAACCTACATAAACACATCATAATCACCAAAAGTTAATAGTTTACATTAAGGTTCACTCTTTGTGTCCTACACAATATGGGTTTGAACAAATGTATAATGATATGTACCTACCATTATAGTATCATACAGAGTAGTTTCACTGCCCTAAAACTCATCTGTGCTCCATCTGTTCATCCCTCCATACCTTCTAATTCTTGACAACCATGGACATTCTATTTATTCTCTGTAGTTTTGTCTTTTCCAGAATGTCATATAAGTGGAGTCATACAGCATATAGCCTTTTCAGATTGACTTCTTTCGCTTATTAACGTGCATTTAACTTTCCTTCATGCCACTTCATAGGAATTATTTAAATTTGTGTTTTAAATATAGGGCAACAAAATTTTTCTCTCACCAAAATAATTAATTTTTGTACCCTTTTAATTTGTCATAAATAATAAGATAGTCAAATGTTTACAACACTATATTTTATATATTTACAAAATTCATCTTTTAGTTTGCATAGGATTCAGCATATTTGATTGACTGATTAATGGAATAAAATGGGAAGGTTTAAGAATCACTTTTCTAGGATATTTGATAATTATCTTTATTCTTTTATTCTTTTGATTCAAGGTGGAATTTAGATCTGAATTGAAGAATACAGAATAAAGAGAGATGGGGAGATAGAAAAGTTAATACGTAATAAAGACCTTTTCACAAAGAACATTTTTATGAAAACTTACTGTTTAAAATTTATTGTAATATGTTTCTATGGTAATCCATAGCTCTTCTGCAGGTTGATTTGCTGATGAATTAAATTCCTAATTTATATTAAAGATATGTGGTTATGAGACTTTGGTCTTCATAATGAATTCATAAAAATGGCTCAATAGAATTTCAAGCCAGCAAAATTTATTTCTTTATGCATTCATTAATCCATCATTTCCATGTATTTTATTGAGTTACTCACAGAGATTGCAAAGGTCTGCCCCATGAAAATATGTCAGATTAGACTCTCACTTGGACTATTGTAACAAACCTCTAGTTGGACTTATTGCTTCTATTCTTCACGCTAACCAGTGTTTCTTACTGAAGCCAGACTGCTTTTTCTAAAATATGGTTATCATTCTACTCAAACCCTTAACCAGTAAATGGCATCCTGATGAACTCAGGATACAGTGTAAAATCCTTAACCTGGCCATCAAGGCTCTTTATGACCTGGCCCCTGCTTCCCCCAACCTCACCATTGGGCAGTCTTCCTCTCTGCTCACTATACCACAGCTTCTGACCTTTTAGAGCCTCATGGACACCGAGCTCTTTTTCTCTTTGAGCCTTTGTTTTTACCTGACATGGTCACCTCCACATTCGTGGCTTGGCGAACTCCTGCTCACCGTCGGCTCTCAGCTGAAAGACCCTTCATCAAAGCAACAATCCCTGAATTAGATTCTCCTTATACACTTTTTCATTAGAAAGGGTCTCCAGTTGTCATTGGTACATGTCATTCTGCAATTATTTAATAGAAGTATCTTGCAAAAGACCATAACTCTGTGAGTGCACAAATCATGCCTATCATATTTACCATAGGGCACAGCGTTGAGATACATGAATATGACTAAGAGGAGACCTTTAAGAAAGATCAGCATAAGGATCTTACTACCTAAAGTAGGAAAGGTGAGTCAAAGAACAGAGGAGAAAGAAAATCAAAGGAACTGTTAAGAAAAAAAGTTAAAGTGAGGGAAAATGAAGTACTAATTTTATTTTAACAGCTGTTCTTACAAATGTTTGCATATTTTATGGTATTTTTTAATACCCTGGGTTGGGGGTTGGGGGGAAGCAGACTGTCTTTCCTTCTAAAATATCACAGAGGGAATACCTCTTATTGTGTACTCTGGAGCATCTGGGTCCAAGGCCTTGGCTAGATTCAGGAGTTAGGTGCCCAAATTCACCCTCCAGGTGTTAAGATCAGTGTAGAATCAGAGAATGTTCTGCCCATGTGAATTTATTTACTACTTAATGTTCAATCCATTTCACTTCTTCGTTATAAGCAGAGTTTTCTTTCCCACACAATTTTTCAGAATCAAAGCACTTTCATGTTCTATGTCATGAAAATGTGCACTAAAAAGATTAATCATTGTGTGGATGTACTACGGAGTTTCCCTGAAAATAAGACTGGGTGTTATAATAAGTTGTGCTCCAAAAGACACATTAGAGCTTACGTTCAGGGGATGTCATCCTGAAAATCATGCTAGGGCTTATTTTCCGGTTAGGTCTTATTTTCGGGGAAACATGGTACATGTGATGCGTTTTCTAAGCGTGATCTGAATTGAAAGTACTCTAAATTTGAAGTAAATACAAAAAATATGAGTTATAATTGTACAAATACAATATTAACAGAAGATCCAATCAATTTGAATCATTATAATTAAAACGTGTAACTTTATTTTCCAGATGAATGAATAAAAACTACATTGATATCTCCTTTATAATTTCTTTGAATTCAGCTAGTTTTGGTATTATGATGCCAAATCAAAGTAAAAAACATATTTTTCTGAGTAATGTATTTAAAGATTACCAAAATAATATTTTAATAGGAACATAGTTAACGTCTCATTAGGAATTAATGCGTATGTTCTGTCATAATTCACTAAAGCCATTAAGTAATACTACTCTTTAAATTATTATTATTATTATTATTTTTGCTTAGCAATCTATTGAAATGCGTAGGCTTTTCACTGCAGCAGATGAAACCACATAATCCTTGTTCCCCAAAATGTTGCTTCACTGCACAACAGAGATGAAATACCAAATAGACAAAAAGAAAAGTAGATGAATATAGTACAATTTTACAAAACTACATCTAATGGGAACACAGTAAGGAATTGTGCTCGAGGTGAGACATATAGAAAAAGTAAAAACAAACAAAAATCTCTGAAATAACAAAGAGATTTTTTATTTAACTCTGAAAGAATGTCAAAATTTATAATAGCAAAGAGGAACCTAGTAAAGAAAAATCCTGTTTTTTTGTTTTTTTTTAGCATTGCCTTTGTGAAATAAGTCAATCAATGCTTTTGATGTTTCAAAGTATCATCATTTAAAACATTAGATTATTAAATACATTATTAGATAAGATATATTTATAGAAAAATACATTTTATTCACCTACATTATATTTATTAAATTTCAAATTGCATAGTGAAATATGTTAAAATCCTAACCCCCAATGTAATGGTATTAGGAGGTGTAGCCTTTGGGAGGTAGTTAGGTCATGAGGGTGGCACCCTCACGAATGGGATTAGTGCCCTTATAAAAGGGATCCCAGAGAGCTCTCGCACTCTTTTTCCACCATGTAAGGCTACAAGGAGAAGTCTCCAACCTGAAAGCAGGCCCTCCCCCAATCATTCTGGCACCTTGATCTCAGACTTCCAGCCTCCAGAACTATGAGAAATATATTTTTGTTGTTTATAAGTCATCCAGTCTATGGTACTTTGTTATAGCAGCTGTGACTGACTAAGACATCATTATATGTTATTTCTGTTTCATATGGAGAAAAGCTATTGCTTCTTGAAATTGCCCATCTTACTAAATTATTGTGTCTTATAGTTTCTCAGGTATTTCTCTTAGAGTTTCTAGATACATAATCACACTTCCTGTAAATAATTTTAATTATATCTTCTCTTTTCCACTTTTTATCCCACTCTCCTCTAATTAAGTTGAACATTCTACCAGAGCAATGTTTGATTGGTAATGCTCAGGGAAGCACTCCTAGTAGTTTACAGTTAAGTATGATTTCAAATTTCTTAGAAATAAATTTTCCCATGCTAAGAAAATATTCATCTTTTTTAATTAAAAGTTTCTACCAGGAAGAAAGTTTAATTCTATCAAATACCTTTTTACCTGCAATTTTTGATGAAATATAATGAAGAAAATTAAAAGATTTCCAAATATTAGCCATCCCTGCATTTCTGAGATCAAATAAAATTGGTTGGGTTATGTAACTCAGTTAACATGCTGCTGCATTCTATTTGGGATTCATTTCTTTAACATTTACATTTTTATGTAAGAAGAATTACTTTGAAATTTGTTTCAGTATCTAACAGATGAATATTGTACAATTAAAATTGAAATTTTTGACAAAACACCAAGATAAAATATAATGTGCTAGACATTCTTCCATTCTACAATAGGTATTATATCTTAAGCAAGATTTATAATGAAAATATCCCTAAACCAGTGACACAACTCTTAAGGTCCTATACCTCCTCTAAGAATTTAAATGGTTGAGAGTTGGTATTAAAGAGGAGGTGTTGTGAAAAGAAATTTTGAGAGCATCACAAGCATCCTCGGAATCTTGATCCCACAGCAGTGTCTTGTTCTCAACTTATGTGTGGTGAAAGAAGTTTTGAAGGGACTAGTTAGAAAACTTTATTTGTATTCCCTGACATTTGTGACTCATGCCTAAGAAAAGCTCAAATGATCTTTGAATGAAGGCTAGAAATGGGAAGTTACTTCTTTCTCTCTGAAAGTGAGTCAAATGTGGGTTTATCATGGTGACCACAAATGAATCCCAAGCAGAAATGTCATCCTGAGATTATTTTAAGTGGGACCCACCCCAGGAGTGTTGCTGTTTAGGGTGAAGAATATCAACTGGAAAAGGATGTGGGATGTCCATCCAGAAGGAAATTTTGTGTGGTGGCGGTGAGCCTGACAAAGGAAAGGCACTGCCCATGTCACAGGAGTTTTGGAAAAAAGCACTCCATAGAGAAATCTTCAGAAAACTCGTGAAAGTGCCCAACAAGTGAAAAAGTTGGCTTTAAATGTCTGTAATGTCCAGAAATCATAAAGATATGTTAAATATGCGCTTTCCTACTTGCCTTGACTCTTCTCTCATACTTTAGTGTTCTCCCAATCCCACCCCCCAAAATTGACTCTGTTGGTGTTATATTTAAAAATACCAAGTGAATAAGAAGTGAATGAGAAAGAGAACGAGAACTAAGAACCCTATCATCTCTTGTAAGTAGTCAGTCCAAATGAAATTCTAGCTGAAAGAGGAAGGAGAAGATTTAATTTAAATAAACTTTAAAGATTTAGTCGTTACACAGGAATGAATGTTTCAAGTTGGTAATTTGAAAGAATGGTCAGAAAGAAATGGTGCCTGTTCCATTTATTTTATTTTTTTTTCAATCTAGGGTCAGAAAAAGAACAATACTCACTAATCAGGTTTAAAAGAATGGTGAAAGTAAAAAATACGTTTGATTCTATAGTTACCAGGAGTTGTTTTGTTAAATATAAAGTTAAATATAGTATCATTGTTAGACTTTTGTATCCCATGAAATGTCAGCTCTAGGAAAGTATTTAGAAAATGTTCTTTCTTGGAGCTTTAGAACCGTTTTGATAGGCACTTAAACCATCTTTGGGGTGGTAATAAAGGATAGTTGATTATTTAATTTTCTTCTCGCTGAGAGACCAATTTTGGTATAGTGTGTTTTTTTGTGTGTGTTTTTTAAAGAAGTCCAAGCAACTTATGAGATCTATGTATATTTTTGGGCCATCAGTCTTCTTGACCCTGACCCTAGTTGTAATACCTTAACTTTGATATTACTCACCTTCCAGAAACCACCAGAAAAGCATGGTGGTCAAGCAATGTTCAGTTTATAATACCTACTGTAGCAGTGAAGAACTTGCCCTTGACAGAATCTTAGAAGTGTCTTAGAGAGGAATATGAAGGGAAATGTACAGGTTTAGGGTTTCAGCTGGATCATTATAATTTGCATCTTGAAATGTAAAAAAAAAAAAAAGCTATAATCAGGTAAATTTTATGATATAATGACTTTTGATTAGTGGGCACAGCAGAGTGAGGGTGAAAGGAGATTTTTTTTTTAAGCAATCTTGATGAGCTCTGAGTCTGATTAGTAAACTATTTTAGTTGTTTCACACTTTTGTCTATGAGGAGTAAGTTTTCCTGAAGTAGTTGCTAAGCATTTTTTTCTTATTGTTAGTATTGTTTAGATATGATGAGGCAAGTATGCTTAATTACAGAATTTTTAAGATGGTACAGAAAAATATTTAGTCCCTGTATTTGTTAACACAGAGAAAAGGACTTGTGTTGGTTCCAGTTTCACAGATTCAAATTATATAAAGTGTCTTAGAGTTACAAGAAGGAGCCAAACCCCCTCAATGTTTAAGCCTCATTGAAAGAACACACAGTAACATGAGGGACCATGGGATTTTTGTGATGGTCTGCAGATTTACAAAAGTCTCAGGATTCCTAGGATTCATAAATGACTTTAGAAGTAGCCTTTAATGACCAAAGACAATACCCTAAGCCTAAGAAACACATATTTTTGTTTTTTTTAGAGTTGATCCTTCTTACAAAAAGGGAATTTGATTTAGTTAGTTCCTTCTGATGTTTTCATGAAGGGTGTCTATTAGACATAGTTCTTGCCAAGCTTTTCAGGAATGGTTGCCCCCCCCCCCTCCTGCTCAGACCATACATAAGTGTGAGAATCATGATGAAAAAGAAAAGAGAAATTAAGAGTAAGAATGAAGCAGTCCATCAAAAAGTATATGAAATTAGCTCCTGAAATTATGAAATCTAAATCACAATTCTGTGTTTTCTGAAATAAAATAAACATCACAAATTTTTCATCAAGGTGGAAAGAGGAAGTGACCATCACTAAGTCTTTCAGGGGAACTGTCACCTTTGATATTTTGGTATTACTATGCCTATGGTACATGCTCCCATTACTGACCCATGTCACCGTGGTCAGGGTGGCCATGTTCTTTTCACCTACAAGGCCAAACCTAGGGCCATAACATCTAATAAAGAACCAGTTGACTCCACGTTCTGTAGAAAGTGTCTGGGAAACTCAGACTTTAGGGCTATGTCTGTTTAGTACACAAAGTTTTCAAGTGAATGTATATATCTATTCTGGATAGCAAAAGCTGCCTTTCTGGAAATTTACTACGAGGTGTCCAGTAGGACATTGTCCACAGGGTCTGAATGAAGAGATACATAATTTTTGTGAGATTCAGATGCTAAATTCTACTCAAAACTGCAAATTAATAATGGTGAGTTGTTACCCTAAATTCATAAAAATATATTTAATTAATTATTTATTTATTTATTAATCAACATTAATCTACCATTCATTGAAAATTTTATACAGCAATTTCAAGGCATGCTTTTAAACACAATTTAATATTTATCTCAAAACATTTTATCTTTTCCTTAATTATCTCACACTGATTCCTAAGTCATATTACAAAGGTTTACCTGATATTTTGTCCATTCATTTAGCACAGTGTTTCACAATAGTCCTGCTGACATTTTGGTCTGGATAATTATCTGTTGGGAAAGGGGGCTATCTTATGCATTGCAGGATGTTAAGTAGCCCAGTAGATACCAGTAGTAATGCCCCCACCCCTACCCCACACCAGTTGTGACAACCAAAAATTTCTCTAGAGATTGCCAAGTATATGGGGGTGGGACAGGAGGAGGGACCATTCCCAGTTGAGAACTACTGCTGTAGCAGAACATTAAGCTTTCTCAGGTGGCATATCTTGCAGCATCGGCTATCTCAATCCTAGGCATCCCATTGATTATTATTGATTATGTCTAAGCTAATTGATCCTTAGTTTACCTTTCCAATCTCTTCCATACTCAAACACACATGGCAGGAAAGAAACAGTTGGGGGGTTGAGATGCCTCTAGGACCTATCCCTGTATTTTTTTTCTTCAATTAGAAGGTGTTATTTTCCTGACAAAAGACATCTTGATACTTTCTTCCTTCCATTAAAATCACTTTTGGGCTCTATATTACAGTTCTATGTCAGCTGGAGATCCTACTAACCAAGTCCTACCTGCATGAAATGCTGTTTTCAGTGACAAATTTCATCAGTTTAATAAACTTTGTCTTATGATAACAAACCATTTTGAGTACAATAAAAGCATTACTTTTTAATTGAAATGTATCTTGTTTTCATAAGAGGCTGTTATTGGAAAATCACAACTGCAGTTCATCCTAGACTGAACTGTTAGGCAGGAAGAGTCACGAATTTCCCATTTTCTATTCTCTGAGTGCTTCACTCATTCCCATGGGGGCGATCTATGCAGTGGCAGTCAGCCTGATTTTCCTCCTGTTTCATTTTCAATTGCAGCATGAATAATATTATCAAATCTTTATTGGTGGTTCATGAAAATTGTACCTAATCTCTTATTTCAGGAAAACTTCTCATTGCGATGTTTCGTTTTTAAACAAATTTTTCCATGACTTCACATTTTCAGCTTGTTTAGTGGTACTTGTATACATATGGAGGGAGAGGAGAATCAGAGAGGAAAGGGAAAATTGGCAACCAAAGATATAGCCTTCCGTGGGCTAGCTGCCTCTCTGTCCATTACCAAAAAATGAAATCTATTGAATAATTCCTTTGAGTTATATTTCACATAAATAAGTGCAATATGATAGGAAGAAGAGTAATTGTGATAGGTCAGTGGGAAACCTAGCTTCCCCCTCTTTTAAAGATACTTAGTGTTTCCTTATTTTCTTTATTCATAAAGTAAGCGTTCGTGTATAGTTTTCATTGATCAGTAAGAGTTTATTGAACATCTAATATGTGCCAGACATTAGATTTTTTGCTTAGAACACAAACGTAAATGTGAAAGACTTCATTGTTGTCTCTATTAATATATTAATATTCAAAAAATAACTAATCTAATAAGCAAAATATGCAAAGTTTGGAACACAAAATACAGAGGGTGCCAAAAAATGTGTACACATTTTAAGAAAAGAAAACCTGAATTAAAATTGTAATACTCAATATATACCAGTAACAAAAGATGAATACAAGTCATGTTTGACTTCTGCAATTGCAAAAGATGTTCAAAGTGGTTACCATCAGCATAATTTTAATAAAGACTTTTTCCTTACTTATGTATACATATATTGACAACCTCTGTATAAATCAAAACATTAGAGTTTAGCAATTAATGACAATACTCTGTCACTGTAAATGGTATAGGATTATGCAATTTTATGTGCAAGGATCTATACATGAAAATTGCAAAAGACATGAAAAACAACCTGAATAAATGGTAAGAAATATAATATCCTTATATGGAAAACCTTAATATTATATAACCCTACATCAATATATGCAACAAGTAGATAAAATTAAAATTCCTAAGGAACAGAGAAGGGAGGTTTCTACTTTTTTAGTTATACTTAGTGCAATATTAATTAAGAATAATTTCAAAGCATTTATTCAATCTAAAATGATCGTATCCTTGATATGGCACCTTTAATTCTAGATATTTAGCCTCCAGAAATAAATGCCAAAATCTGGCAACAAGAATTTTCACTTCTGCTTTATTTAGCTAGCTAAGAACTCAAATTTCCATCACTAGGGAAAAAAACTATGACAGACCCATTTAATGGAGTAGCATGAAGCCATTAAACATAATAAAATAGAGCTAAATTTAGCATCATGAAATAATGTTCAAGAGATATCCTCACTAAATGAGAAAAGTCAAACTTCAGTATGTGTTATATGACAACTTTCTATAAAAATAAGACAATAGTAGCATTAATATATGTACAGAAAAAAGCTCAAGGACTTATATCTGAGATTATTCATTTCCTTTACATTTGAATTATAACTTTTTCTTACATTTATAATTAGAAAAAATTAAGGCAATATGAAAATTTATGTCAATAACATTTTCTTCATCAGAATTTGACACTAGAAAAATTACGAGTTGATTTTGTTTTTTCTGTTTTTACAACCGTAAAACTTCTAAGCTGAGTAGCATTAACAGTGTTAAACATTACTATACCAAGTCATTCCTTCAATAGTTTTTAATTAGTCTTTTCCTTGAAGAAGATATGTGCAGCTATAGAATGAATTTGTCTAAGCAAAAATGATTTAGGAATTCACATAATTAGACTTCTACTCATGCAGTATTTGACATCTATCTCTGCAAATTTACCAGGAGTTTCACATTTTTCAGTTTCATTCTTTTAACAGCAGCGTTTGTGTATCATTGCATTGTAAATAATTGTGATTATTTACAGAATTACTGGAAAATTTTCCTTGGCTTCTTCTGTGTATTTTTCCCGTTGAATTTTGGTCTCTTTGAATTAATTAGGTTGGAAAATGAAATGCAAGTTGGTAACTGTGTTTAATCCATGAAACCTTCATCTAGTTGGTAGTTTCAGTCATCAATTATATGATAAAAATGTGAATTATAATCACTTTCCCTCAAAATGTGCCGAAAATTATAGAGTTCTATGTATAGGCAGAAACAACTGGTTCAGGAATATTTCTCAAAATCTTTATACATCTCCAAAATGTCAGCCAAAGTATATTTCTATATTTCTTGGGAACCTATGCACCAATGCCAGCACCTTGTCCACCCTTCAAAGCAATTTTGGAACTCCTTTTCTGGAATGCCATCAGAGCTGTCCTTGTATTACCCTTGATGTCCTGAATGTCATCAGATGTCTTCCTTTCAATATTTCCTTTATCTTTGGGTAAAGAAAGAAGCCATTGGGGGCAAGGGCAGGTGAGTAGGGAGGGTGTTCCAATACAGTTATTTGTTTACTGGCTAAAAACTCCCTCACAGACAGTGCCGTGTGAGCTGGTGCATTGTCATGATGCAAGAACCATGAATTGTTGGTAAAAAGTTCAGGTCATCTAACTTTTCCCACAGCTTTTTCAGCACTTCCAAATAGTAAACTTGGTTAACTGTTTATCCGGTTGATACAAATTCATAATGAATAATCCCTCTGATATCAAAAAAAGTTAGCAATATCGTTGCAACAAGTGCACGAACTTAACCCTCAGACCTTGTACTACAGAAAGTTACATGTGAGATTTATGATGGGTGCTAAGGACAAAAGTGCATGAAAGGCACTTTTTGATGAAATAGAGTAAATCTGAATTATGCAGAAGAAGTCAAACAAGTTCAACATGCCTTGTGGTGCTCTTTACAAGCTCGTGATATCATTGTCTTTAGCACCATTAATGTTACCATGCCATTCTTTAGCCAATTAGATATTAGAAGAGTGAAACTTAAATGTTATGGAATAAATAATAGAATGTTATAAAGGACATTAGCCATTGAAATGAAACATTTATGTCCCTGAATATATAAGAAACACCACCAATTGTACCTTTATGGTGGCCTCGGGCAAACTCCAAATACATGTATGAATGCCATATGTTTGTTGGTAAATTTTTTTTAAAAAAAATTAAGGCCAAGTTGAATTTTAGTAAAATTCTACTGTTTACCAAACTAATTATACTTAAGTTCTTAAATGAATTTTCTTAAATACATTAGCATATTTAATTACCACTTTTCAGTACATGTTATATTCCCATTATAGCCCAAGGATCCCACTGGAATTCACTGGTAGCATAAACTTAACTTTACTAAACCTGCCATTTGACCACACAGGACAGGAGTCTATCTACACCTGGAATTTTAAAAGTGATTTTTCAGAGTATGTGTTAGCTCAGCAAAAGAAGAATAAAAAGACATCCCATCAGAAAAAAATACCGTGTTCAAAGATTTAGAATGAAGAGAAGTTCAGAATGGATTGAATGCAGAATTCTCTTTAATTGATTACCTTATTATTATATATTTCCATTGAGCAAAAATAAGATTATAAGTTTATATATTTTTTTATTTCCTGAAAACATAAGACTATTAGTGTTAAATATTGTTTCCTTATGGGTTAAACTATTATTACAACCGTTTTTTTAAAAACCAGTAGCAAAGTAACATGATGATTATCAGACAAAAAAGAAAATGCATTGCTCTGTGTATAGGTCTTTTTCGTTAATTGGTTCATGTATCCATTGATGAATGTTATATGTTTCAAATATAAGGCAGAGTCTAGGAATAATTAGTTTTAAATTGTTGTTGATGTAAATGCTGAAAACCCTTGGTCACATAAATTATTAGATGGAAATTGTTATAACAATGACACAAAACTGTTTGAACTAACTCATCCTGAGTTATACGACAAAATATACTATCATGAAAATTTGTTTTCAGTGTTAAGCTGATATGCCAATTATATCCTGTTTCAATTTAATTAAGAACAATTAATTAAAAACACTGATTTGCAAAAGGGTTAGTGACCCAGTGGTTAAATACTCTTTTGCCTAACACCATCATCGGCTTTCTAAGGGTCCCTTTGTTTGGCATGGTAGAGGTTATGCCTCTGAACAATGAACCTCAGTAAGATTACTATTAGAGCAGATACAGAATTTATTGTCGTTATTTGGGGACACATGATTGTGAAAAGGGATGTAACTGAGAACTAACACATGCCAGACAGATTCATTTTAAGTATAAACATTATTTTTTCTTTTTTATTCTTAGGTTTTCTATGGCAGTTCAATTTTCGAAAGCTGGGAATCTGGAAATTAGTTTAAAACCATCCACATCCAAATACCATTTGGAAAGTCTTCATGCATTCTCATTCATGCAAGGGTAAGACAATTGTGGTCTGAAGGGTATAGTCATCTTAATATTTGGGATTAAAGACAAGATTTCATTTACAATCCTCTTCTTCAAGTGGGCTCAAGGGCTTATCACCTGCCACCATTTCCTACAGGCTACCTGTGCAGTCACAGCACCCATTTACTCACTTACCTCTCATGTTTTCATTTCCCTCTTTGTGGATGGCACCTAGAGATCTCACTTTCTTTTCTGTATGTTCAGGTACACATTTACAAAAAGTTTGGTTATAGTTAACCAGCATACTTGTATTGGGAAACTATCTAAATTATCTTACTTCGTCTGCCATTCTATCTGAATAAGAAATTTGCTCAATCATAAACTAAAATTATTCAAAAATCTCTATATGGAAGAAGTTTAAGGATACATTCTGGCTGGTATGTAGAAACTAATCTTTTTTGACATTAAATACTATTTCATATTAGTTGGAGGTGTACAGCATAGTGGTTAGACATTTATATAACTTATAAATTGATCCCTCCATAAATCTAGTACCCACCCGGCGCCATACATAGTTATTATAATATTGTGAACTATATTCCCTATGCTGTACTTTATATCCCTGTGACTATTTTGTAACCACCAATTTGTACTTCTTAATCCCCTTACCTTTTATATTCAGCCCTGCAACCTTCTACCCATCTGGTAACCATCACTTTGTTCTCTGTATGTATGCGTCTGTTTCTGTTTTGTTTCTTTGTTTTGTTTTTAGATTCCACATAGAAGTGAGATCATATGGTGTTTGTGTATGTCTCTCTCTCTCTCTCTCACTTATTTCACAGAGCATAATACTCTCTAGGTCCATCCATACTGTAACAAATGGTAAGATTTCGTTTTTTATGGCTGAGTAATACTACATTGTACATATGGACCACATCTTTATTCAGTTGTCTATTGATGAACATTTAGGCTGCTTCTATATTTTGGCTATTGTAAATAGCACTGCAGTGAACATAGGGGTGTGTGTATCCTTTCGAATTAGTGTTTTGGATTTCTTTGGATACATACCCAGGAGTGGAATTGCTGGGTCATAAGGTTTGATTTTTTGAGGAACCTCTATATTGTTATCCATAGTGGCTGCACCAATCTGCAATCCCACCAACAGAGCACCAGGGTTCCTTTCCCTCCACATCCTCGCCAGCACTTGTTTGTTGATTTATTGATGATAGCTACTCTGACAGGTGTGAGGTGATCTCTATCTCACTGTGGTTTTTATTTGCATTTCTCTGATGCTTAGCGACGTTTAGTATCTTCTTATGTCTATTGCCAATGTGTACATCCTTTTTGGAGAAATGTCTATTCAGTTCCTCTGCCCATTTTTTAATTGGATTGTATGATTCTTTGGTGTTAAGTTGTATGAGTTTTTTATAAATTTTTTATATTAACCCTTATTGGATGTATCATTGGCAAATGTGTAGAAACTGGTCTTGAAACCTAGTGTGCACACTGCATTTCTTTTTTGATTTAGAGTATGTATTATCCATAGATAAAAATAGAAAAATGTAATGATTCTATTCATGCTTCTGTAATATTAAAAAACTATCCATAAAGATATCAAGGCAAGGTTGGGAAGTATGGAGGTAAATGGAGCTAGAAACATCTTAAGACATTCCTTGTTGCCTCCACTCACTATAACATGCCAAGGAATAAAGCTAACATTGTAATTCTATACACCCATATAGTGAACCTACTACCTAAAAAAGCACTTAATAAACACTATTTTATATGGATGAATTGTAAAGAGTATGCTTTTTGTTGATGGGAAAAGTATGAAAAATAAATCACTGATGGGTAAAAGTTTGCTCAGTACTAAGTAACAGTAATGAAGTTTTGAATTTATATAGCTTTCTAATGTGTATCCTTTAAGCTCAAACAAAAGACTTTTTAAAATTTTGTTGTTACATAAAGGACCAGGTATAAAGGGTTGCTTAAAAGTGTATCCACAATGACATTTTCCAGTCACTGATTGGGTGCATTAAAAAAATATTAAAATAAATATGTAAATAGTTGATGATAGATAGATGGTAGATAGATGGATAGATAGATGATAGATAGATAGATAGATAGATAGATAGATAGATAGATAGATAGATAGATAGACAGACAGATGGCAGGTGGTAAAAAAAGCAAAATATAATAAAAGTAAACATTTTCATGGAGAGAACCAAAGTCATTAAAATTGCTTGGAGTTAGAAAATTGAATCCAGCTGATCTTGCTGGCGTAGGTGATATAGTTGACATTTGGAATGTGGTTGGGTGGTGGCAGGAAAAGGGCAAGCCTGCAGCCTCCCTTCCATGGCTACCTTTGGACCACAGGGCTCCTGGGTTACCTTCCTCTCTGATTCAGAATGCTCGGGGATAGATTAAGTGGGACTATGATAATGATCAATGAGTAGGCCAAAACTCCATATGGTTTTCTTCCACTTTATCTAAGAATAAGCTGTATTCCCTACTTTTAAAGACCTTTTTATGTTGAACTGGTGATATTTTTATTCCCTAAGTTTATTAACTCACATGCTCTAAGACTTTAGGCTGTTTGTTACTGCCCTTTGTAGATTGGCAGTAAAATCTTCAGGGGACAAACCTTGCCTGTTGGGCAACTTCTTAACCACTCTCTGTGATATCATATCACCCCTTCTAGATCAGGATCTGGATCCCCAGAAGCTCAGAATTCCATATCCAGTGGTCTTGAGGTTTCTTCCAGGCTCTAGCCTCTCAAGGGCAGACTGAACTTTTATATGTATATCCCAAAATCCACAGAGATGGACTTGAATGGGGAATTCACATGCTTGCACAGTACAAGACAGCGTGGGGTCACATTTGGGGTGTGATACAAAGAAAAGGTGGGCAGGCTTCAGATCAAATGCTGGCTCACTCTCCATGTTACCATGTCTGGTGTGAGACTCCAAAATATCCAAGAATTCTAAATTCAACCTTGCCTTCCAGGTAATTATGAAGACATATTTGTCACAGTAGAAGAAAGGAGTGTATTTTATTTAATAGTTTACTAGGTTGAGTTGTTATTTTAAAATATTTAGATATGTAGTTTAAGGGCCTGCTATTAGTGGTTGTTTTATGGACTTTTTTTATCCCAGGCCAAACAATCAATGAGTCCAGGCCACTACACATCCTTCAAAACTAAGGCAGCCACAACAATATCAGCAGAGCGTCACAAGATATTGCATTTTCTGGAGATTCGAATGCATACCCAAATAACCAAAGTATAAAGCAGAGTTTGCCAAGTGGAGATTTAAATGCAGTACGAAGGCAGTATAAGGTAGAAAAGTTATTAACCTGCTCACCCTCCATCCCCAAAGCAGAACTTAGGACTAAAGCTTTTGTGAAATGGGTTTGTCTCTGAAAGTGATCTCCAGAAGTAGAGAACTGGAAAAAACGAAACAGAAAAGGAGGAAAAGTTAGTCTAAAGCTGTATTAGTGAGTGGGTTTTGGGGGCTACTAGGGCTCAGTTCTGCTGGGGACCTGCTAGCTACTGTGTAAAATCTGCCTCAGAAATGAATACCCAAGAAACATCACATAGGAGATTTGTCCACTAGCTCCCATTCCTACCATATTCCCTGTTAACCCCTTTCCTCTTTCAGATTTGTGCATGGGTCAGTATGGCTTACCAGTCACTGCAATCTGTAGAAGTCCCACTTGGCAGAGACAAAGGAGGTTAGGGGAAGAAAGCAACAGATAGGCATTGTAATTGAATGAGGTACTAACAGGTTGCATCTGCAGGCAGCTGGATGTCATGGAAATGGCGAGAGCAACAAGGTAGACTTAGGGGATGTGAGGTAGGACCAAAGGCTTTCTAATATTGGAGGCAACAGTTGTTTCAGGGAGGAATCAATGAAAATAGTGATTAAATTTAAACTGTGCTCCAGAGAATAGGTAGGTATTAACACTTGGAGATGAAGGATGTACGAGTTTCCTAGGGATGCTGTAACAAAATACCACAAATTGGGTAGCTTCAAGCAACAACAAAAATTTATTCTGTCATATTTTCAGAGGCTGGAAGTTCAAAATCAATGTGTTAGCAGGGTTGGTTTCTTCTGTAGTCTCTTAGGGAACATTTGTTCCATTCCTCTCTCTTGACTTCCAGTGATGGCTGACAGTCTTTGTAGACACACCACCTCAATCTTCACATGGTATTCTCCCTGTGTGTTTGCATCTTCATATGGTTATCTTCTTATCAGAACACCAGTGATATTCTCTCTCTGTCTTTAACTTTTGGAATTTTAATTATGATATGCCTTGGTATGGACCTCTTTGGGTTCATCTTGTTTGGGATTCTCTGTACTTCCTAGATTTGGATGTCTGTTTTCTTCACCAGGTTGGAGATGTTTACAGCCATTATTTCTTTCAGTGATGCTTCCATACTGTGGGTCAGTGCATTGTGGTGGGGTTCCCATATACTGTGTCTCCATCTCTCCTGGCCATTTCTATGTGGTCTCTCTTTGTTGTGCAAAAGCTGTTCAATTAGTCCTCAGTTATTCTTCTGGGGAAATTGCTCTGTCTGTGGGTGTAAATTCAATGTGTTCACAGAAGAAGGTGAGCTCAGGGTCTTCCTATGCTGCCATCTTGGACTGGAAGCCTGATGGGTTCCGGAGCACCACCCATATTGGATTAGTGGTCCACCCTAGTTTAGTAGGACGTCATCTTAATTATATCTGCAATTTCCTTATTTCTAAATAAGGTCACATTCTGAGGTACTGGGGGTTATCATTTCAACATATCTTTTCTGGGGAACGCTATTCAACTCATACTAGGGGAAGATCATTGTAGGCTGAGATAACGTATGAAAAATTGTGCAGATGCTTAAAACTGCTCAAGAAATTTCAATAAAATGCTGTGACGGGAACTTCAGGTGAGAGAGTAGAAATGGGGAAGCAAGACATATAGGTCAGACCATCAGGTTATGGAATGCAACAGGGAGAACGGCATATTCCTACAGAGAGCCATTAAAATCCTGTTTGCAAAGGGGAATATGGTCCATGTTTACTTCTGCAGGATAGGCTTTAGAAATAGGGATTAGTGAACATTTAATTAATATTTTTCTTTCATGTTTCTTTTAAAACAAGGACTTTCTATAATCCTTTCTGTAACTTTTTAAAAGTTCTACATATATTTCCAATGAAATTAATGTTTAAAATATATGTGTCATTCTCATGCTTCACAATCCTAGATCCCCTTTTATAAAAAGGATAACAAAAAAGTTCAGTGCTGCTTCAACATGTTTCTCTTTCTTCAACATTACGGTCAGTAATGCAGAGGAAAAAAATGGCATAAAAATACTAAACGTTTCTGATAAAACTTTCAGTATCTTTACTCAAATATTATTGGATGCAGAAAATCTATACACTTATTTAAAATCATAGTTACAATATGTAAACAAATTTAAACCATAATGTAAGTGTAATATAGTAGTATTGTGTTATATTAGCATTATAGCATTATATTCACCTTTAGAATTATTAGTTTTTAAAATGTGTCCTTCATAATCTTGGGGCAAAGGCACTAAACAAATAAACACCAAGAAATATCCATAGAACATATTATTACTCCAAATTAATTCCAGTGGTTAGACCTATTATATTGAGTCCAAGGGCCTTAAGTGTCTATAGAGTAATAGTTTGGCTCACAACTTGCTAGAAACTGAAGTTTATGAATTAAAAGACAGGAAGACATGCTCAAATTTGGATCAGTTGGTATCTTGAAGGGGACCTGACTCTCATAAACTTTGATGTCTCTCCACTCTTAACCTCTCCTAAGTCAGTCTCCTTGGAAGGAAACAAGAGTGTCTGCTCCCTAGTCAGGGTCTGGCTTATAAGTACTAACAATGAAAGCACAGAAATGAAATTGGTGTTCAAAGGGTTACTCTGCATGTGAGCTTGGCTTGTACAATAAGAAGGGAACCATTTCCAAATCATCAGAGGACCAGGAACAGCCAGGCTTTGACAGGGCATTGAAAATGTGGGGCCTCTTGTGGGAACCCATTCTCCTCTTGTCACAGACGTTGAAGCAAGCAAGCTTGGATAAATACAAAACCAGGCCTCACATGGTGCTCCTCCATTACACACATGTCAATATGTAAAGATTTCCACCTGAGAGGAAACCATGGAAAATGGAAACTCAACATATGGTCAATGAGGCTTGTAAAAATCATGGAGAGGAGCAGTTGTACTCCTGAGGCTTTCAGTGACACTCTTGGGTAATTACGTAATTGAAATTTTATTCCTTGCATTGAATCTTATAGCAGGAGTGAATCTACAATTACAAAGCAAGTTTTGATATTCCATTCCTGCCCTTTATACCAGTGGGTAAAGAATGATCATTAAGGGATAGCCATAAAACAAATTGCTCTGAAGCAGAAGAAAAGGGAGAGGTGTGAGAATGTATATGAGTGTAAATTAAAAGGGGGAGATCAGAAGCAACAAAGAAGAATTTTTGTGATTTACAGGCATGTGACTTGAGCAATTCACTTCACCCCTCATAGCCTCAGATATCTATAAAAGGGATAATTACTGCAAATCGTCTACTGCATAGGATGCTTGTTGGAATAAAGTGAGATACTAAGTGGGGAAACACATTGCAAATTGTAAAACTCCTGTATTCAGGAAATTAAATGATCAATTCAGAGAAGGGTTAACCATTAATTTATTTTCTAATAATGTGGGGGAGGGAAGAAGGAACTGGGAAGCAATCAATACACTCCTTATTAATGCTCTAACAAAATTTAACTTTATAAAACTAATATGTAAAAGAGAAATTCAGTCCTTCTGCTACCAGTAATTAGCTACAGGAAAGAATTATAATGGGTTTGAAATGTTTAGATGTTTTGGAACTTATTTAGATATGTCTTTAATTTGAATAACTGGAAATAAGGTTGGGTTGGCAGTGTCTCATGCTAACTTTCTGGAACTTAGACTATTAAGAATATAATTTTATTATATTTGGGAATAATCTTATGAGATTATTATGCAGCTTTCATTAGTCTCTTAAGTGGTCAAAGGTAACATCTGCAGGTAGTTTAGCAAATGAGTCAAATTTACAATGTAAGTAACTTTCCAGTTCCATGAAAAAAAAAAGAAAAGTATGTACTTAGGGAATGGAGCAAAATAAAAGTGAATTTAGATAAACAAGCATATATAGGCCAGCTAGGAGAGAAAACAGCCAACCTGAATCTTTTTATTTTTTCTCATTGTTATAAATATATCCATGGCCTAAGGACCATAAGACACAAATAACTATAAAATAATAAGCAAAGACCACACTGGGCTAATTATAATTCCACTGGCATATTATATTGAGTAATATGTTATTAAAATAACCATGTTCACATGTTTCTATCCATGACAGAGCCAACCGGTCCCCTGGGTGATATCCATTCTCCCCTTCTGCTTTAGGAAAAAACAACCCAGTATCACTTGGAGCAGTGATATGCCCGAGAAAAATATTTTATTTCCCAATCTTCCTTCAGCTGCAGGTTTCCAAGTGATTAAGTCCTGGCCAATGAGTTAAGAAGAGACTGCCAGAAAAGTTCCTTAAAGAGTGATAGTTCCCTTTTGCCTTTTCTCTCTTCTTGCTGGCTGGTGCCTAGAAATGGACATGAAGGCTGGTGCCCCAGCAACTGTTTTGAATGGTGAATGCCTTCAAGATGGAAGCCATTTACTATGTGATGGTAGAGGAAATATATAAATAGCGAAGTAGTGTCATGATCCTGAAATCACCATACCAGCACTGAGTTATAGTCAATTTTATTTTATGTTAGAGAAAAATATGATTTTTTAATCTGTTCAATCATTTTTTAATGCACAAAAACTAATTTTAACTGATATACTATAACTAGAATATAAGTTCCTTGAAAGCAGAGGCCTTTTCATTTTGTGCAGAGCCCAATACACAGGTGGACTCATAATAGAGGCTTAAAAATATTTGTTGAATCTGAATGCCTAAATCTGACCCTTTCCCTTTTATATTATCCTTGAATAACTCTCCTTTCTATCTCTTCTTCTCTTTTCTGCTTTTCCTACCATAACTTCCTACATTTTTTCCTCTATTGCTTTTTTTGTTTACTCTTCCACCAATCTTTGTTTCTTAAATTGGCCATTGTAGTTACCTTGTCCCTTCTTATTTAGATGAAAATCTGCCTCAATGTAAAATGAACAAAATGTAAATCCAAAAGGAATGATAAGTATTCTTTGTTATTCTCTTTCAAATTTGGTTTTAAAGGAGACCAGAGTGATGGGCAACTATCTTTCTTTAAGAATGTTCCCACTTTTTAAAAAATTATACTTAGTTATATGTAGTTCTATCTTCACAAATGTAAAAGAATTATTCCCTACATCCTTATAAATTGTTTATAATGGAATTATGAAAACCTGAAAACAAAGATTCAAGTTTCATAGTCACTTTGAATTTGAGAATATCAAGGTTTGTTTATTTGGTGGGTCAGTAGGAGATATACTTGCAAGAACTTCTAAAGAGCTTATGAGAAAATGGTAAATCAAGTTAGAAAGTTGGTCCCCAAAATTAAAATTCACAATCAGTCAATAAATTAGTCATCTCCTAATTTTCAAAGAAAAATTATAAATCAGAAAAGAGTTCAGGCTAGAAAAGGTGAAATGAGTTAAGTGTCTTAAAGCTGATTTTAAAAGAAACATGACGTTGCCAGAGGGTAACGGGGGCGGGGGGTGGGGGGTGGGAGATGAGGGTGAGGGGGATCGAATATATGGTGATGGAAGGAGAACTGACTCTGGGTGGTGAACACACAATGGGATTTATAGATGATGTATTACAGAATTGTACACCTGAAATCTATGTACTTTTACTAACAATTGTCACCCCAATAAATTTAATTAAAAAAAAAAAAGAAACATGACTCGCTGTCATTCAAATTGTCTAGCCCTACTCATTTGTTTTTGTATAATTTACAAGTTCTTAGGATAAGGAACCATAGGATGAGTTAAAACCTATGGTTCCTTACATCCACTATAAGGATGTAAGCGAATGAGAGTCAATGACTGCTATTCTGAAAACCCAACTAATGTGAGTTTTTCTCTTTACTCAGGCTGCTTTTAAGATTTTTCTCTTTATTTTCATCATTTTACTGCAAAGAGCCTAGATGTGATATTTTTAGTATTTATAATTTTAGGGAGTAGTAGTGCTTTGTAAAACTTTATCTTGATATTTTTCTTCAGCTTTAGAAAATGTTTTGCCAGCGTCTCCTCAACTACTGCTTTGGTCCCCTTCTCCTTCTCTACTCTTTTTCTTCTATGAATATGTTACACCATTTCCAATATCCCCTATGGCTCCCAATCTATTTTCTGTAATTTCATCCTTCTTTTCTCTTTGTATTTTAGTCTGGTTATTTTCTACTGACCTACACTTCTGTTTTCTTGTATCTAATCTGCTGGCAATTTACCCATTGAGTATGGAATTTCAGTCATTATACTCTTCAGTTATGGTACTCCAATTCAAATAGAAAGATAGATGGATGGATGGATGGATGGATGGATGGATGGATGGATGGATGGATGGATAGATGATAGATAGATAGATAGATAGATAGATAGATAGATAGATAGATGTATATATACATTCCATCTTGTCATCTATTTTATTGAAATTCTCCATCTTGTAATCTATTTTATAGAACATATTAACTAAAGTTATTTTTAAGTCTCTGTTTTATCATTTAAATACTTAGATTGTCCTTTGATCTGTTTCTAGAACCTTTCCTTTTTTTGTTTTTGATCATTTGGTAATGTTCTCTTGTAGATCTGTTTTTGTTGTTGTTTAATTGAATGCTGAACATTGTATACAAAAGACTGCCAAGATAAGCTCTGGATGACATTGTCTTTATCAAAGATTTAATTATTCTACCCAGTACTTAGAGTAGGGGCAGAATCCCTTGGTGTAATCAGGATTGACATAGTTTGAGACTAGGTTCCAGGCTTTGTGAGAGCTATAATATTTCACTTTGCCCATATTCCTAAAAATTTGGAGTATTACCATTGCCTCTCTATGCAGGCTCCAATATCCAATTTGTGTTTCTCTAGTTTTGTAAAACTGTTCAAAGTTTTCCTTAGCATTTTTGCCTGCTTTCTTCTTAGTTTCTCAGTCTCTTACTCCCTGGCAGTTTAATGCTTGACAAATGCCTCAGGATAAGAATGTTGGCTTCACTTTGCTACAAATCCACTTTCTCTAGATCTTGGTAATTTGGGTCTAGCTTACGTTGGTAGCCATTACATTTTTATTTCCTCTTTTCAAGAGTTTGACAAAATTTCTGGGCAGACACTTTCTGCTTAAACTCTGTGCCCCATGTATGAAATGAAAGTAATAGCAAATGCTTCCGTGGGGAAAAGCTTTTAAGCAAGTATAGCTTCCCTCAGTGTGTTTCCCCTCATTTTTGGATCTGTACCTTCACTCCTGGTTGGCTTAATTGCTCTCTAATGCCTAATTAAGCTTAAAAGAATGTTTCAGATTATATAGTAGCTTTTGACTGTAGAATATATATGATAAGCTATTTCATCAAAGTTGAAAAAATTTTTGAAACCAATTGTTTGGTCATTGTTTTTCCTCTAGGTCTAACTTTTTTGTTATGTGGATTATGTTGTACCAAGTTGAAATTTTTCTCAATGTACTAGTGAAAATTTTTTTACGGAACATTTTAGAAATACTAGCAAATTTCTATGAAAAAAAATGTGCTACTTAGTTGTTTTGTCACTAATCAATAAAGAAGAAGAAGCTGGGGAGGGGGAAATGGATTTATCCCTACGGGATGAATTGTTTTTATTATTTATGTGCCTGGAGAAGAATATATGAGAAAATTGGTTAAAGCTGAACATTTGTGTTTTGTTTTCTTTAAATAGCAATCCCAAAGGAATTAAATTATATTTTGGCCAGCTTCTTACATTTATTTGCCAGTGGACAAGTCCAAATATGAAGGACTTTTATTTGTATTTGGACTGGTATAATGAGTCGGTGTACAAATAGATTAATTATAGCTGTTTATTTTGCTGACGACTTGTCTTATAGAAGATAAATCCTTATTTTAAAGTGACCAATGTTGAAGAGACAATCCAAAGGGAGAAAATTGTGTTCCTGCTAATGTAATATGCATACGATACCAGGAAAGATGGAGGAGGAATGCATATAATATAGTGGGATCTCAAAACTGACATGCATTACAAAATGAGAAATTATGAAACATACGTTACAAGAAAAATTGTACAAAGATATGAGAATTATGAGTGAAGACTATAGCACATGATAAATTATTTACTAGAATTTTAGGATTAAAAGTTTAATTGATGTTCTTGCATGATTTTAACTTAAATATGAAAATATAGTTCCATAATGTTACCTGGTGTATTTAATGTTTTACTCCTATGCAACCCAACTGAAATGACTTATCTGGTATTTTGTGGCTTAATTTAAGAACATAATGCCCATTATAGTTTTTGTTGCAGAAATCCTTTAATATTTTATGTTGTGCTGAAAATACTGAGGTACTAAAGCACTATATTTTGATGTGTTTTTTGACCTTTCTCCTCAATAATTCTAAATAAAGATTAGAAATGAAAATTCTTTGTTCTGTTTCACGTGATAACTGTTAAGGTGAAACTTAATTAATGTATTCAAAACATGTGGCCTTAGTGACACATGAAGAAAATGCCCATCTTCATGGCAGCAATAAAATTTTACTTAAATATAGCTTTAATTAAGCAGTGTCACTAACTATGTAATCGTTTGAAATAAGGCATTATGTCTAGCTTTGCATATCAATTTTATCTTGTAATATAAAAAAAAACTGTTAGAGGGATTATTGCTTTTAAGCTTCAGAAAATTCTAGAGGCTTATTATTTCTTTATAACTCACCTGAAGATAGCTGAGAGTTATCCTGCTTATGATCACATACAAAGTCATGAATGTGGCTCAATTTTTAACTTACAGTTCACTGTCTTTTAAATTCCACAGAGTTTATAAGTTTGCAATAGAAAATAAACAAAACAGATTTTATCTTCAATATGCCTACTAGTTTAGTCAAACTTGCTCTGAAATGAAACAATTAATAAAATTATAAGATTCATCTTTGCTTACTTTCTATTAATGAATTGTTATGTAATTTCTGATTTAAAATATTTGTCTTCTCTTCACTCTTATGGGTGATAAGTAAAATTGTGAAGCAGAGTGGGTGATTACCTACTGTAATAGCAGTAGTCAGTGTAATACAATAATGTATGTAAATTCTTTAAAGAGTGTCTCAAGGATATATACAAGTAGATGGATAAGAATCTGATTGTTAAAAGAGAGAACATGAGAAACTACAAAATGCAAAATAAGGAGATATGACTGAAGTGGATGTGAAAAAATAGAGAGATTTTTCAATTTCATTTCAACCATTCAGGAAGGTTATATAGAACAGGTGGCATTTCATACAGAAGAAAAATAGGTATTTTGATCATCTGGCAAGGAGACTGTATTTTGAAAGTGATTTTGATTCATATGTAGACTTATTCTAATTTTTGACTCTCTTTGTATTTTTTTAATTTGCTGATAAAGTATAATTAGAAACTAGTGTAAATTTTCTCCTCTGCTTTAAGAACCTTGATATTTAGCACTTTATTTTAACAATACTTTTCATACACTGTCATTTCCTTTCATAGACACTGCACTTAAAATGTGTTTTTGCTTCTTTCACAGGAGAAAAACAGTATTATAATAAATGCCAATTCAAAGGCAACAAAGGGGCCCCACATTTCAGATAGCTAAATAAACATAAAAAGAAAGTTACATACTGCTCCTTAAAAATTAAATCATAGCAATAAAAGTACAAATGGTTCAATCTGTATTATCTTTTGTTGACCCAGCAATTTGTTGCTATAAAAATACTGACAACTATAAATATAGTCCTTTCCATTCTGCCAATGGAGCTACATGTCTTCCTATGAGAGTCACAAGTGAGAGATGAATTTGACATCTTGGGTAGAAAATTGAACAGAAGTAAGAAATCAAGTAGAAATTCAAACCTTTCCCCTGACTCTCACAGGATCATATAAAAGTAACTTCCATAATGGCAAGATTTTCTGAGACTATTAAATTAGAGTTTTAAAGACATATTTATTCCAAATCACTGTGACTCAAGCGACTTATAAAATTCATGCCTTTTGAGAACAATGCATAGTGTCATTCTGAATAGGCAAGCTATACTTATGAAATGTCCTAAAGAACAAAGAATAGAATAAGGGAAAACACCAAACTTACTTTTGTTACAAAATATTCCCAGAATTTAATTTCATTTAAAAATAAAATGACTTCATCTTCATTGTTTTTATAATCCTTGATGGATATTTGTTGAGTGCCTCCCAAGTACAGAACAGAGAATTAAGTGTTGCCAGCTCAAAGAGTTATGATAGTCCCTACCTGCTGGGGCACAGTATCTGGTTGGAAAAGAGAAAATGACTTTCACTTGGCAGATGTTCCTATTATTTCTATTACTCTCTTACCTTCCTTGGAAACATAAAAATTATTTGGGCTTTCATTTAATACAGGCTTCTATTTCTTCTTGGGACAATGTAAGACCATGGAAGTGGAGAGAAAATCTATACATCAAATTTCAGTGCATCAAACTCCACTGTGTCCTCAGCAGTGATTTCAAATACCAGTAACTCCCTACTAACATTAGAATGTAATAGTCAGTGTGTTTTGATTTAAGTTTTGCTGCAGTATTAAAAGTCCCAATTTAGCATCATTTGAGAAAACACTTAAATAAAACCTAACTTTTAATTTTTTTACAGCTATATCATTTGCAGAATATGAATCACACTGTGTAGTCCCCTAGCAACTATTTATTTCATGCGAAATTTTAATGTAAAACAGACATTTTTCCCATGACTAAATTCTATTTCAAGTCTATCACCACTAATTAATTTTCACATGGACGCCCTGATAGGAACCATAATAGCTTAAATGAGAACAGGCAGGAGGAAGATCTGCTTATTGTGAAAGCTGCAGTGGGGACTGAAACACCAGACTCAGGGTGGTAATTGCTGACTCAGGCTGGACATGTTCAAAATGTTATTTCACGGAGTATGTTCAGAGAGAGGAGAAAATCCATTAGAAAAGTTAATTATAATAAGAGGAAAACTGACATGTCTTTCTTTGTTCTTTACCTTTTGGGGCTTCCCTGTAATATAACACTCTTCACATTTTATCATAATAGTCTGTTAGTGTTTCTTTCTACTCAACTAAACTTAATCTCTTTGAGTGAATAGAGCCTGTCTTATCAAGAGGTAGGCAAAGTGCATAGCTCATGGTAGATTTCAAAAGTGGTTAAATACATGAATGGGATGAGGATCTAAGATGGTGAAGTAAGTACCTATCAGAGAAATAATGTATAAGTGGGAAATAACGTCATAGGATCTTAGAGCCCATGATTTTATGCAGCCTGGGCAAAGTAAAGGAGCAAGAAGTATAGAGGCTTCGTGTTCATCTAGCCATAATCTTGCAATTTGTTGAATAAATATTTAGTGAATGCTGAAAGTCAGAAGGAACAATTCCCAAGCAACCCTGGCATTCAAAATTTGGAGTTATTTGAAGTATGGTTCCAGCATAACTTTGAATCTCACGCATTCTGAGTGAGATAGTGAGTCACGTAGCTAGTGATGGAGCCCAGCCTTAAATATCCCAGCCAATATTTTGTCACAACTTTGAGCCCTGAGAGTTTGGCCTTCTCAGCTCTCAGGGTGTAATGTTCCAATCAAGACATGAGAAAAGGGAGAAAGCACCCACTTAGTCCATCGTTCAACTCCTACCTCTCAGGGCTCATTGATTCTCTCTGCTCATCATTATTTTCACAGTAACCCTCACAAAGGGATTGAAAACTTCCTTTCAGGGTGAAAATTGCAGTGCAGGGGAACTTTTCATGAAAGTTAAAAAGGTTGTGAGATGATAAGATGAAGAAACATGTTATTCACTCTGGAAATAGCATTTACCTGAAAGCCAGGAGCCTGTACAAACATTGTGATATTCATAAACTTCAAGTTGGAAGAAAAGTTTGAGATTTATCATTCATGAATTTCACAAGCTTACCGTGCATGAAAGAATAAAGAAAAGGACATTTGGGAAACAGAGGAAATGTATTTATTGATCACCCACATCAAGATCATGAAGCATTTGTCTTGCAAAGGAAGTGATAATTTAATGAAGTGCAGAAAAATCTGACTCTTCTCCAAAGGCACAATGGCAAATTAAACAAGAGATCTATTTTGGTTGAGACAAAATCAAAGTAAAGATAAACGTTGAATAAACTGGCACCATGATTTCTAAAAATAAAAAAGTCACAAAAAGTAGGAGTTAAATTAACTTACAAGAGAAAGACACAAATTCAGAGATAAAAACCAAAAGCAGTGAAAGCTTAAATGGGAAACAGAACGCCATACTCAATAGAATCGTCTTGTGAAAATTGTATCAGAAATTGTCATTGGAGTTGTAGGTGTATACACATCCAATGGAGTAATAGAAATACATAATTTTCTTCAAAAATATGAATATTATACGTGTGCTGATCATCAGGAATATTTTTAGCTCTCTTTCTGTACACTTGTCACAATTGTGCTTTATTATTTGATGATTATTGGTATAATGACAATTTTCCCAATAAACAGAAAGCTCCAGGAGGTAAAGTCCGGCCATATCTGATTCACTCACCATTGAATCCCCTGTGCCTAACACAGGGTGTGACACAGAGTAGGCACTTAAAATACCTGATTGAACTTGTAAATGAACAGTGATCTACATGGGTTCTATGACGATTAGCATGCATACATTAGACATTTTAAATTTGAAAAGTAAACAGAGTTGTGACTCCTTCACCTACAGAACAGGTTTGCTTTGAGCTGAATAGATCAAGGAAACAGGAAGGGAGAGATGAGCATCTGGCAGGGATGTCCCTACTGGGCTGTTTAGATGATAGCTTGCTGTCTGCTACCTGGGCACAGGTAAATTCAAACCTTGCTGCTGAGTAATTAAGTTCAACTGCGTGAATTGCTTCTTTTTCTTTCAATCTGTGACATTTGTCTTAGCGGTTCTCAAAGGGTGATTGTTTATGCAACAGCATAAGCATCACCTGTAAACTTGTAGATGTGAATTTTCCAACCCATTCTCAGAACTACTTAGTTAGAAACTGGGAATGGGGTCCAGCAATGTGTTTAACGAGCTTCCACATGATTCTAATGCAGGATAAAGCTTGAGAAACTCCAAACACTAGGTGAAGTGAGGATCACTAGGTGAATAGAGTATTTAATGAATTGGTGTCCCATATCTCTTGTTGCAAGGGAGTCCGTGAGACCCAGCTCCACAGACTACAGTGGCCCTTTCAGCATCGGGATGCCAAGCCTTTCAAGGACCACATGAGTAACAACTGCAGTTGTACTTCTTAAATTTTGGAAGAAAACAGAACTTTAAAGTGTTATAGATTACATGTAGGCATTACATTACATCTAATAATCTATGTTATTTTAAAATACTTCTAAGAATAAAGGAAATGCATTAGTGGGAAAAAGAAAATTTGACTTTACCAGGTCTCTCTATAGCTCTCTGTGAAATATTTGTTCTCTGTAAACAACACACAATATACTGTACTTATTCAAAGTGTACAATTTGATTAGTTTTGACTTGTGTACATATTATGAACCATCACCACAATTAAGATAATGAATATACCCAGAACCCCAAAGGAGTTGTAATTATTCCCTTCCAATTTTTCCATCTCCGACAAACATTGATAGGCTTTCTATTGCTATAGATTGGTTTGTATTTTCTAGAATTTTATATCACTGAAATTATACAGTGTGTAGTCTTTCTTGTCTCAATTCCACTACTCAGCATAGAGATTTTGAGATTTATCCATTTTGTAGCATCATCAGCTGTTTATTTTTATTGCTGAAAAGTACTTCATTGTATAGACATACCACAGTTTCTTAATCCATTCACCTGTTGATAGACATTTGGGTTATTTCTAGTTTGAGATATTATAAATAAAGCTGTTACAAGAATTTGTGTACAATTCTTCACATGGACATATGCTTTCATTTTCCTTGTGAAATGCTAAGGAATAAGGTGACTGGATTATATTTAGGTTTATGTTAAATATATTGAGAAACCACCAAATTCTCTCAAAGTAGTTGTATCATTTTACATTCCCAGAAGCAGCTTATGAGATTTCCATTTTCTCTGCTTCATTGCCAATATGTGGTATCGTCAATCTTCTTAGTTTTAGCCATTCTAACAGTATCTCATTGTCATTTTAATTTCATTTATCTATTGATTCATGATGTTGAACATCTTTTCAAAGACTTATTTGCCATAGGAATATTTTCTTTGATCAAGTGTCTTTTCATATCTTTTGCCTTAATTTTGTTTTGATGGTTTTATCTCTTACTATTGAATTTTGAGAGTTCTTAATAAATCTAGGGTATAAGTCCTTTATCAAATATTTGATTTTTTTTCCCATTCTATGGCTCATTTTTACGTTGTCTTAACTGTGTCCTTTAAAGAACAAATTTAAATTTTGATGAAGTTCAACTTATTTTTGAAACTTGCTTGCGGTCAGTCAATATTACTTAACTCAAGGTCACAGATATTTTCCTTTATGTTTACTTCTAGAAACTTTATAATTTTAGGTGTTACCTTTGGTCTATCATCCATTATGTGCTAATTTTTATATGGTGCAAGGTATAGATTTATATTGCATATAAATATCCAATTGTTTTAACAACTTGTTGGAAAAACTATTCTTTCTGCATTGAGTTGCCTTTTAACCATTGTTAAAACCAATGATCCTATGAGTCTATTTCTACGTTATCTATTCTATTTCATTGATCTATTTGTCTATATTTATGCCAATATCACTTTTATCACTAGCTTTATAATATTTTAAAATCAAGTTCTCTAAGTTTGTTTTTCTTTTTCAAATCATTTTGACAGTTTTAGTTTTTTGTATTTCATGATGAATTTTAGAATAACTTTGTCAGTTTTTATACACACACACACACACACACACACACACACACACACACAAAACCTGTTGGGATTTTTAATTGGGATTGCATTGAGTATATATGTGTATGTGTAATATATGATATATATCTCAACTAGGGGAGAATTGCTACCTTAAAATTAAGTCTTCAAAACCATGACAATATTTTATCTTCATTTATTTAGGAATTCAATTTCTCTTAGCAATGTTGTGTAGTTTTCAGTATAGGGGTCATGAACATCTTTTTCTGGGTATATACCTAAGTATCACACACTTTTTATGTCATTGTAAATGTATTGTTTTCTCAATTGCTAGCTTACAGAAGTAGGTAGTGTGCATTATCTTGTATCCTACAACCTTGCTAAATTCATTTAACAATTCTAGTGATTTTCTTTTTAGAGTCTATCAGGTAAGGAGTGTTATGGCATTCTCTTGAATTGACCCCTTTGTTATTATGAAATGAACATTTTAATACCTGGTAATAGTATTACTCAGAAATCTACTTTGCCTTATCCTCATAGAGATATTCTAGCTTTCTCCAATTAGTGTTAGCATGGTATATCTTTTTCAATCTTTTTCTTTTAACATAATTTTGTCTTTCTTATTGAACTATATTTTTTTGTAGGAAGTGCATATGAGGATCTTACTCTTTTTTATCCAATTGGATATTTACCACTTGCTTGAGTATTTAAGTATTTACATTTAATCTGATTATTTTTATGATTACTTTTAAATTTACTATCTTGCTGTTTGCTCTCTATTTTTCCCATCTGTTATTTCATTTGCCTCTTTTTTCTGCTGTCTTTTGAATTAATTAAATGTTATGTATGATCCATTTTATCTCCTTTTTTTGCTTATCAGCTATGACTGTTTTGTTACTTTAGTGATGTCTTGAGGCTTTAGAGGGAACATTTTCACTCATCATCACCTGATTTCATGTGACATCATACTTATTCCTTAACATTACAATAATAACCTTGCAATATTTTCATTTCTCTCCATCCTAGCACCGTGCTATTTTTGTCACACATTTTACTTTTATATATGGCGTAAAGCCCACAATACATTACCATTATTTTTATTTCAACAGTCAACTATACTTTTTATATATTTAAATAATAAGAAATAAAAATCATATATATGCACTCATATAGTTGCTATTTCCAATGCTTTTAATTCATTTTATAGATTCATATCTCCATCTGGTATCATTTTTTTCCTGTTTGAAGGACGGTCTGTAACATTTTTTATAGAGCAGGTCTGTTTCTGATGATTTCTCTTATATATGTTACACAAAGTTTAGGTTTCACTTTACTTTATGGAAAATGTTGCTGGGTATAGAATTATTGTTTGAAAGTATTTTGTTCTTTCAATATTTAAAAACGTTGCTCTATTATCTTCTCAGTTGCACTGTTTTTATTTATTATTATTTTACAGAAGTCTGCTGCCTCCTTATCTTTGTTTCCCTATATAATGTGTTCTTCTCTGGCTGTTTTTAAGATTCTTATATTGTTCATCACTGGTCTTAAACTGTTGGATTATGATGTGTCTTGGTATAGTTTTCTTCGTGTTGCTTTGCTTGGGGGATCACTGAACTTATATATGAGAGTTCTGAAAAATTTTCAGTTTTTTTATTCAAACAATGGAATCTTCTTTAGAAACTCCAATTACATTTTAGCAGACCTAATAAACTGTCCCAAAGATCACTAATCCTTTATAATTTTATTCTTATTATTATCTTTTTAATTTAGATAGTTTCTTTGCTATGTCTTCAACTTCTTTAATATTTCCTTCCACAATTTCTAATTTGCTTAATCTCATCCAAAGTATTTTTTATCTCACACACTGGAGTTTTTATATTTAGTTCAAATTGATTGATTTTTATATTGTCCATGTCTCTACTTAACTTTTTGAACATACTCGTATGTACTATAGTTATAATACCAGTATTCAGGTCCTTATTTGCTAATTTTAACATCTATATTGGTTCTAGATCTGTTTCAATTCATTGCTTTTTTCTCCTCAATGAGTCTCATATTTTCTTACCTCTTTGCAAGTATATAATATTTTCAGTTTTGTTTTTTGTCAGTCATTGTAAATTTTACTTTATTGAGTTCTAGATGGTTTTGTTTTCATGCAAATATTCTGAGCTATGTTCCATTATGCAGTTAAGTTACTTGCAAATTATTTGTTCCCTTTGGATCTTGTTTTTATGATTTGTTAGGCAGAATCAGAGTAATGCTTAGTCAAGATTAAATACTCCCACTAATCAGGCAAGTCTCTTTTTTTGTACTCTACCCACTGTATTTTGAATCCTGAGGTTTTATAATTTGGCTGGTGGTAGGAGGCATTTCTCCTAGTCCTGTGTACGAAGGTCTGACAATTAAGTTTGCAAACTCATCCTAGGAAAAGTGCTACATACCTCACTGCTGAATAATCACTACAGCACCTTTGAAGTACTCCCTTTGGGAAACTATGTACCAATGTCAGTGCCTAGTATACCCTTAAAGCAATTTTGGAACTTTCTCTGCAGAAGCCATCAGAGCTGTCATCGTATTATCCTTGATGCCCTGAATGTCATCAAAATGTCTTCCTTTCAATATTTCCTTTATCTTCGGGTAGAGAAAGAAGTCACTGCAGACCAGATCAGGTGAGTAGGGAGGGTGTTCCAATACAGTTATTTGTTTACTGGCTAAAAACTCCCTCACAGACAGTGCCATGTGAGCTGGTGCATTGTCATGAAGCAAGAGCCATGAATTGTTGGCGAAAAGTTCAGGTCGTCTAACTTTTTCAGGCAGCCTTGTCAGCATTTCCAAATAGTAAACTTGGTTAACTGTTTGTCCAGTTGGTACAAATTCATAATGAATAATCTCTCTGATACCAACAAATATTAGCAACATTGGTGCAACAAGTTCACGAACTATTGTCAGACCTACTTATGTCCTGGGCACTGTTACTGTTAATACTATCAGGTGGTGCTTTCCTCAGCCTGGCATAGGCTTTTTGCATGTATGTGTTAGTCAATATTCAGCTGCATACCCAAGGGATATTTTGACTAGATTTCTGGAACTCTCTCTGTTGCTCTCTGCTCTTTGATATTCAGTCCTGCAAATTCTAGCTACCTTGGTCTACCCACACCCGCATCTCCATCTCCTTACACAGGGAGTCTACTGGCTCCTACTGCATTTCTCACCCTTGGCCTGGAAACTCTTAAGGAAGTCAGGGTCAGTATTTACTGTTCTCATCTTAATTGTTTCCTATTTCACAGGTATCACTATCCTTCATTGTCTGATGTCTAGTGTTTTGAAAACTGTTGTTTTATATATTTTGTCCTTTTTGAGGGGAATTGTTTCAGAAGGAGGGATAAAGCCAGTCTCTATTACTTCATTTTAAATGAAAATGGAAATATCTCCTCATATGTTTAAAGTCACATTTATAATAGTGATTTTCAAAGATCAATCTAGCTATGAAAATCGGTGATTATTTTTTACAGGTTAGAATATTCATAGTTGTGTTGGTTCATCAGACACAGTTCTGTAATGCCCCGTAGGCACCTCTGACTTCTCTCTAGAACTTTATCAACTACCTGCCTTTTGTCTTGGCTTAAACAACCCTAGCTTTGACTCACACATTTTTGGGATGATAAAGTCCAACTACTGTCATTATCACTACAGATCCAGAAACCCCCAGCTTGTAAATAGAGATCACTGTCCCTAACTATTGGCCAAGTTGAAACTGTAGAAGCTGTGCTGCTCTGTCGACTGTGTGGAAAAGCAGGGTAACACAAGCCAAGAATGTTGGGGACTTCGTAGCCCCTGGGATGGACTTGACCAGTGAGAGACAGTGGAACCATCAGATAAATTACTGTTTTTTTTACCCCAATCCCATCCCTACCTAAGAGATAGCTTCCAGATGTAGTGATTCATGAAGCATGTCCAGAGATATCCCATATGACTAAACAACTGACCACATTTTCTTGTGAAATCACAGACAGCTGGATTTATTTTCACTCCCTTTTCCTGCCTCATTTCCTTCTTTCCTTTGCTTTCATGGCCCTTGCACATAGCCACCCAACCCCCACCAAAGAACTATCGAGTGTGTGTTTTAGCTCAGACGTTTCTTAGGGTACTCAGGCTAAGCGAGTGGGGAAATAAGAGAATATAAGAAATACAGTAATCATATCATTATGTAATATCTACTTGTTCCATTTTTATGCAAACATTTTTAAACCAGCTCTGGATATTTTAAATGAAAAAATAAACAGGTTTTAATTTAATATGCTGAAACTTTAACCCAAATTTACAGAGCGGGGAGAAATATAATTAGAAACTATTGGTCTTGATGAAGGAAAAATAACAAAACATGAAACCTCAGTTCTAGACCAGCTGCCAGACCAGGCAGAAAATTCCATATGCAGGTGCACTGTCACTTTGAAAACTGAAACTTCAGAGCTCTTATCTGGAATATGATTGGGAAGGTTGGTTGACGAATGACAATCTAAACATTTGACGCAACCTGCGGTTTGCCCGCATTTGTAAATACCAGCAGGGCTCTAAATGGAAGAAGCTAAAAATGTTTTTGCCTTGGTGCTCTGTCCTGTGTCACAGCCTTGTGATTTGTTTAAACAGGTTTCTTTAGCACCGTGAAGTGATATTAAGCATGGAACACCTAACTTGAGTTACAGGCTGTGTATTAGTAGACGAAAAGGTCATTTATCAGTATGAATTAGAAAGTCAGTAAATAGGTTTTAACAGTTTACGTAGATAGCACATTTCTAATAAGAAACCAATGATAATATGAGATTTATTCAGAAAATACTGGACTAGCAAAGTGGGAGACCTATACAAATTATGATTTTTTTTTAACTTTCCTTTTATAAATTATTCTTGTTTACTCATAGGAACCAAACAATGAAATACTGGGAACTGGAAGAAAGTTCTTCCCATTGTTAATGCAATTTTTTTCAAAGCAAATCCTAACACCTAGTATTTTAGGTTAAATTGTGGTCTCCAGTAAGATATGTTGACGTCCTCCCCAGGTACCTGTGAATATGGATTTACTTGGAAATAGAGTCTTTGCAGATCTAATCAAGTTAAAATGTGCACATACCAAATTAGGACCTGACTCGTTTCCCTATAATATGAGGGAAATTTGGATACAGCCACACAAAGAAAATACCATATGAGGGCACAGAAGACATAGGGAAAATGACATGTGATGACAAAGGCATAGGTTGGAGTGATGCATCTATAAGCCAAAGAATGCCAAGGATTGCGGCAAGTACTAACCACTAGGAAGAGGCAAGGAAAGATCCTCCCCTGCAGCCTGAGAGACCACAGTCCTGCTGACACCTTGATTTTGGACTTCCAGCCTCCAGAATTGTGAGAGAATAAATTTTCTTTGTTTTAAGTTACCTTGTTTGTGACAATTTGTTACAGCAGTCCTAGAAAACAAATATACTTAGTGATAATTTTTTAATGTATTTTTTATATTAGTTTTAGGTGTACAGAACAACATAATGATGAGACACTTACACCCTGCACAAAGTGATAACCCCGCCAAGTCTACTACCCCTCTGACATCGTATATAGCTGTTACTATACCATTGACTATATTCCCTATGCTGTACTTTACATCCCATGACCATGTATAATTAATTATATTTGACATTCAATATTATTCTGCATCAAAGACTTTTTTATCTTACATGGTAGGTTTTATTAAAATTCAATAAAGTTAATAAGATTTATTTTCTGATATTATTACAAATTACACTGATATAAGGTATCTTTGAGTCATGTATTTGAACTCTATATAGATAATTTTATTGAAAATAATCTTTTCTTCCCCTCTGAGGAATTTTCTGTAATTTCTATTCCATCCAACTTAACAGGTTGTTTGCAATTACCTATATATGAATAGCTCTGTTTTTCTGTTCTAGGAGATACAAATAAAATGGCTTGTTTAAAAAATGTATTAAGGTTTAAGTGGAGAGAAGGGTTATATGCATACTTGCAGTGGGTTGAATAACATCCCCCCAAATTTATGGCTACCTGGAACCTCAGAATATGACCCTACTTTAAAATAGGGTCTTCGCAAAATTTAATTAGTTAAGATGAAGTCATATTGGATTATGGTGGACCCTAACTCCAATGACTGATGTCATTGTAAGACGAGGTCAAGACATACAGAGACACAGACAGGGAAGAATGGATAATGGAGGCAGAAGTTCAAGTGATGCGGCCACAAGTCAAGGAACACCCAAGATGGCCAGAAATCACCAAAAGCTAGGAGATCTGCCATCACCTTGACTTAGATTTTCTTGCTTCCTGAACTATGAGAGAATAAATTTCTGTTATTTTCAGCCACTCAGCGGTAATTTGTTATGGCAGACCTAGAAAACTAACACAATACTGAACACATCAGGTTTTTACATAAAGTAGAAAAATATTCTTGTAAGTCCTCAAGGCTAATCAGGTATAATTTTTAAGATCCTATAGAATTAGGGCTCCCCTTTTATGACCTCATTTAACTTTAATTACCTCCATAAAAACCCGATCTTTAAATACAGTCATTTGGGTGTGGGGTTTCAACATATAAATTGGAGCAGAGGGGCACAATTCAGTTTATAACATTATGATGTTTTGTTTTTTTTTTACATATTTATATATATTATATATATATAATATATATTACATACATAATACATTTATTTTATTTTATTTTATTTACTTTGTCTTATCATGCTGTTACCTCTCCTTCCCGAAACCTTTTCCTTATTGGAACCAAATTTCCCTAAAACACTTGACGCATATGATTCATATAGTGGTATTTAAACCCCACATTAGGGATGACACTTGCCATAGTCCTAACTAATGAAAGACTTTACCTTTCTTTCCAGAAATGAGCATAGGACCAAATGAAGCCTTTGTTGAGACTCTACAAAGGGATGGCCACTCTAAATCATGTTCCCCTGGGGTTGCCAAAATTAATCTTTACACGTATGTAATGAGTCTTCCACAAAATAAAGAAACAGGAAAGTAAGGCCAAGGAAAGAAGAGACAAACAGAATCCTACTACTATGCAAACACTCAATGCCAGATTTTTGAGTTACCTGAGTCAATAAGTGTCCTATTTTTGTTTAAGCCACATTAAGTTAGCATTCTGGCAATTGATACTAGAGTCCTGACTATAACAATTCTATAGTTGTAGAAAACATACAAGTGTATATTATAATCTTCTATTTTCAGAACAATAATATTAAATCATGTGATAAGCAGTTTCTAAGAATTTCTTCAGTGATCCTCCTCTTCTGGTATAAGATGCAATCTCCTCTCCTTAAGTATAAAGGGGATTTATTGATTGACTTTTAATTAATAGAATACTGCTGAAGAGATGAGATCTAATTTCTCAGATTAAGTTATAAAAGATTGTATCTTTGGTCTCCGGTATTCTCTCTCTCTCTCTCTCTCTCTCTCTCTCTCTCTCTTCCTCTCTCTCTCTCTCTCTCATTCGGCAAATGATTTATTCAGGAAAAAGAAAAGGTTTGCAATCCAGCACATGCAGACATGTCAAGCCACTTAACTTTCTCTTGTTCTCCCTTGGATCATTTACCCTTAATGGAACCAGCTGCATGGCATGCAGCATACCTGGTGAAGGACCCCATGAGTGAGACTGGAAGCAGATCTACCTACTCCCCAAACTAACTGAGCCTTCAGATAAGATCACAGCCTCAAGTTGGTGGCTTGACTGCAACCTTATGAGAGACCTGGAGCCAGAGGCTGCCAGTGAAACCATGCTTAGATTTCTGATGCACAGAAACTAGAAGATTCTAATTTTCTTTTTAAGCTGCTATGTTTTGGAATAATTTGTTGTTATATAGCAATAAATAACTAATACAAACCATTTGAAAGATAATTCTCAAAAATTATTAGATAGACATTCATCATTATTCAGCTTCAGCTTCAGGTGTACACTGCAGTGGTCAGGCACCTACGCCATCCATGAAGTGGTCTAGGGCCCTAGTAAGACAAGTGTCCATTGGATACCATACAAAATCTTTACAACATTATTGATTATATTCCCCAAATTGTCTTTGATAGCCCTGTGGCAATCTTGTGGTTACTGATTGTGCTTTCTAATCCCCTCACCTTCTCTGATGTTCCCACCCCCATCCCATCTAGCAACCCTCAGTTTTTCTCTGTCTCTGAGACTGTTTCTGATTAGTTTGTTTATTTATTCTAGTCTTTAGATTCTATATATAAATGAGATCGTATGGTATTTGTCTTCGCCTTCTGACTTATTTCACACCTGAAACTAATTTTTAAAAATATTGGAAAGAAATAGTATATAATATATTGTCCACAAACAGAGATAAAGCTATTAATGACCTATAAGTTATTTTCGAGATAGGACACTGAATTTCATTAATACTGAGGTTCTCATTTTTATAATCTTAGGTACAGGAAGGAATCATCAAAGCATAGTATAAAGAGAGGAGTTTGTGCTTCAAAACCTTGAGTTGCATGCTGGGTCAACCTCAACTAACAGAGTGGCCCTGGGCAAATCATTTAAAATCTCTGTGATTCAGTTTCCTCTTCTGTACAATGAAGACAAAACCTACTCAAAGAGTTTTCTGGGGATTAGAAATAACGTATGTAGAGCACTGAAACCATGAGTAGGCACACAGGACAGGAGCTCACTAATAAACGGTTATTATTTCTTTGGTTAATAGCATTCATCTTAAAGGTGACAGACCAAATTAGCAATAAGAATGCATGCTTTTGAGGGCATGGTGTTTGGTGTGGACCGATGTTAATGACCACTTGCCTGTTAGCATTATGTTCTAATCAATTGGCTAGCCCCAGGCCACAGACCTTATCAGAGATCCTGTGTGATCTTAAGTGCCTTTGACTTGGTTAGACTCCTGGCGAACCTATGAGCAAGTGATGCCCCAATGTCCTGTCCTCAACAGCGCTGCTCAGCTCCTGTAGACTCCTGCCTATGGCTTCTTTTATGGAGTCAATTCATCTCATATTTACTTTTCCTGTTGCTTCTATTTTTCCCAGCAGTATTGTCTTTTCCAAAGAACCCTGACTTCTAGCAAGTATAAGAGGGAGTGACATGCTATTACACAGTTTAAGTTCTTATATATTAGGTTACTTATAGTCCTTTGAAACTCATTGGGAAATTATGTTGTGCTAAATAAAGATATGTATTCAATGACTGCGTTTTTGCCTATAATGAAACTTTTCTATTGTCACTATTTAATCAAGTGTCCCCAGATTCCTTTAATAAGCATTTCATATATTTGTTTACCTGTTTATGCCATAATTGAGTCTAATATTTTCTATTAGTCTAAATTACACCAATCTTTACCATATCCCCAGAGGCCATTTTGGCAGGCGTACACATAATCAGTTTGCAAATGAGAAAATCAGTACATCTAGAGCTTAAAGCCATTTATAGTCCAGAAAAAGCAAAGCCAATTATTGACTTGGAAAAATCCCAGGAGAATTCTGTCTTCTCTATTGTTTAGGAAATTGTGAAATAAGAATTATATATTATGCCAACAGAATCATTGTAATAAACATGAAGTTACTACTCAGTATGTTCAAGTTTGGTCAGATCCTTAGTAGAGAACAGTGCCCAGTTTAGGAATCCATAAATTAAAGAATCTCTCAAATAGTACTGAATAATAAAAGAAAATGTAATAACCGAGTGTCAATTTGAAGCATAGCTACAGAATTGCCATGAAGGTAGTAACTGAATACATTAGGTATGGAGTGACATAAAAGATTTGGTTATTAGTGAACCCAGTGTTTGGTGTTTATTTTAACAGATGAATAGATAGGAGCATTATAATTATCTTTTTTTTTCTGATTCCAACAATGTGTGCTCATTATAGAAAAATAAATACAAGATACAAAAAAGTTCCTAAATCACTCATAATTCCAACACCCAGAGATAATTTGTTACACTTTGACATATTTTCCTATAATCTTTGTAAATGAAAATTATACATCTATTCATTGAAATCTATAAGTCATATATTTGGGATTATATCAAAGATATAGTTTTGTGGGAGTACTACTTTTTTATTTAACAGTAATACAATGTTAAATCTAATTTAATGTTTAATATGTCATTGAACCAGGGTGTTGTATTCACAAGTGTAGGCTGGCACTGCACAAATCTAAAGGACATCATTCATATAGACTATGGCACACCTCCTGGAGTTGTGTCATGTGACAGCCTATGTGAACCGTTCTTGGGATACGTTTGTAATGGTCACACAATTGTTCACTATATGACTATACCATTCTTTATTAACTATTAGTCTGCTGTTGGATGTTTAACTTGTTTCCATTTCTGTTGTAAATAATGCTATATGAAATTATCTGTACAAAAATATTTGTATTCTTAGTTCATTCGTTTTAAGGAATATCCTTGGAAGTAGAATATATGTAAATCAAAGGACAGGCACATTTTAAAGATTCTCTATACATACTGAAATGTATAACAAACGCTTTAGACACATTTCCATGGGCGCTTTTCTTTCACTTAAGCCTGCATGTCCATTACAGTTCCCTTGATTTCAAGTAAAACAAATTTATTTCAATGGGAAGAAAAATTCATATCTATATCTGTATGTGTGTATGTATTTGAAACATACAAGAAAATATCACAAAACACAAGGCACTCAAAACTCACAAAGAAATGGAAAATGGAAATCAAAAGTCATTAGTAAGTGAGGCAGTACTAAGATCTCACCTGTCTCTTCATTTGCATATTTTTCTCCTCTCTCTCCCTCCTTTCCTCCAGCTTTTGGAACTTCCCATAGTCAAAAATATTCACATCACAGCTCTTTTTATACCTCTGTTCAATTGACTACTCCAGATCAAAGTAGCATCTTTAATCCATGTTATACATTCCTAGAAGATAAACCTGATTAGCTTTTCTTAAGTCAGTTGTTTCTTCTCATTTAACTGATAACAATAAACACTGACGAGCCATGTAGTACAAATATGACCATTATAATCCACCACAGGAAGAAATTCCTAAGAGAAAGGCAAGCACTATGATATGAATAGATACTATAAAATATGACAGTGCAGTGCCATAATCAACAATCTGATTGATGTATTATGGATTCTAAACTGACAGAACACCAAAAATCATCCAGTGGCTTCAAATTATTTTCAGTTCAGCTTTTGGGGTTCCATAAAAGAAACACAGCTGCCAACAGCTATGGAGAGGTTAAGTGGAATCTTTAAGTGGAACTAGTTCTGGAACCTTTGTTTCAACTACAGCTGTCCCCTTGTACAGGTAACCTCCTTATGACACGGTTGTCAGGTTCCTAAAAAATATCGTGTTATGCAAATCCATGTTATATGAAACAAAGAACTAGTACAAAAAAGAGGATTCATTTCCAAACATTAAAAAAACATACTATTATATTTTTATAATTAAGAGAAATATCTTTATTAAAGTAACTTTCACCAAAAGTATAACATATTACCATGTTTCCCTGAAAATGAGACCTAGCCAGACAATCAGCTTTAATACACCTTTTGGAGTAAAAATTAATATAAGACCCGGTCTTATTTTACTATAAGACCGGGTCTTATATAAGACCCAGTATAATATAATAATAATAATAATATAATATAATACTGGGTCTTATATTAATTTTTGCTCCAAAAGACACTTTAGAGCTGATTGTTCAGATAGGTCTCATTTTGGGGAAACGGTTATATGTATTAAATAATGTTTTCTTCGTTATCACTACTCAGCACTAATTAACCGAAGCTGTTTTCTTTTTGACAAGATATCTTCATGCTCTGAACTTAGTACTTCAGGAACAAAATGGATTTAAAATTCTAATAAATTTTAAAATTCTGCAGTCAAATAAACGACATCCACGCTCAAACGAAGAATTTCAAATGAGATATCTTTTTCTCTTAAAAGTTTTTATTACGTTCTGTATTTTTCGGGGATTTCCCTACTTTGGAATGAGATATTTTTTGCTCTTAAAAGCTCTTATTATGCCCAGTGTTGTTCAGGGATTTCTCTAATTTTCAAACCATGTTAGAGTGAACCCGTGTTCTAGGATGCCGTGTTGTACGAGGGTTTCCCCCCAATCCTCAAATCATGTTAGAGTGAAACCATTTTATAGAAGTGCCGTGTTATATGGGGGTTACCTATATATGTTTTATATATTGACCTTTCTTGTAAGCTTTTAGAGAAAGAGAGAGAGACAGAGTTGTAGAAAGACTGTGAGAAAGGAAAGGAGAAGAAAAGGGGGACAGGGAAAGGAAGGGAAGGGAAGGGAAGGGAAGGGAAGGGAAGGGAAGGGAAGGGAAGGGAAGGGAAGGGAAGGGAAGGGAAGGGAAGGGAAGGGAAGGGAAAGGGGAGAAGGGAAAAGTGAGAATTCTGTGGCTAAAAATCATTCGAAATCACTGATGTGCTCCATCCTGTTTGTTTTATCTAAACAAGATCTTTTCATTAAAATGGAAGTGAATCTACGATATGGATGTATAGATACGCAGTATCACATTTGTTCATTGTAGTGTGCTACCTCTCATAGTTTCTTGAATTTCCACTGATCTTACATTAAGGTTTCTCTATAAAGGATTCCTTTGGAGAACATCTTTTGGATACTCTTCCCTAAAAATAGAACTCCTTTATGGAATACCCAAGAATAATTCTAAAACTACTCAGGAACTCTAAAGAGCAATAATCTTGCTGTGGCAGCCAATGTAGAAATAATTCTGCTTCTCCATGAACTACCAGGGTCCCCTGTTTTAGTTATCTCCCATCTGATGGCCCCATCCTCTTTTTTCCTCTCTCCCTGAAGCAATGACCATGGAATTAATCACCACCAATCCCTTCTGATATCTTGCACATTTCATGGCACAAACATTAAACAACACTGCCTTATCTCCTCCATCTAGAACAGAGGTGGGACTCTCCCTCCTACTTTCATGTTTGTTTGTTTTTTTCCTCAGAAAATGGTGGTGTAACTGCTGGTTGCCTAGATGCATGAAATGAGAGTAGAAAGACAGTGAGGTTTTCTGTTCTGTGCTTCATTTAGTATTCTATTATAATATCTAAACTCAAGTACAAAATTTCCTTTGAATCCATTCTTCCCCAAGAAAAATTTATATTTCCCATTATATTAATGTAGATTATTTCATGTAAACGAATATCTGAGCTTGTTACATTAAAGCCTATTTGCCCATTGCTTGCAAGTTTTGAGTTACTTAAGAAAGTATCTTCCATTAACTTGACAATGAAAACCATTATCAAATAAATTATTTCTCACTAATCTAGGAGGCTAAATATTACTTTACTTCCTCATCTGGGGATAATTAATATGTTTAATATAGGGAGAAAAAACACTTAAAATGAATCAACATGAAATTGGCACCATAATTTCCTTTTTAAATATAAAGGAAGTATTTTGACTGGAGCTTTATTTTTGTAACATAAAAGAAAAATTATAAAAAGATGATAAAATATCATCTAATATTTAACTGAATTCAGTTTACAATTGTAAACATAATTCAGTTCTTAGAAAAGACAAGGAACATTGTTTTCTTCTTGGTGTAATTTACTGACAAACTTGTATTACTGCATGATACCATATTCTGCACAAAACATTGGTTTTTTTCAGTATGGTAATAAGAATTATTTTGCAAATATTTATATATATATATATATATATATATATATATATATATATATATATATAATCAATTTTTGCAAAGATCTCTCTTAAAACTTTGATTTTTAAATTGTTTGTTTTTGAAACTCCTATCCTGTCCTCATCCTTTTTAGGTTTCTCTTCTTCTCCCATTGTCAACTGTTCATTTGCAAATGGCTTCAAATGAGATTTAAGTGTTTCTCTAATAACCCTTTCATGGTTTCCACGGAATTCTGTATATTTTGCAAAGCTTGAAGATTCATTTGGCAATAAATTTGCAATATATTGGCCTTGAAAACATCCAATAATGGAGGTAGGCCAAATCACAAAGAGAAGGAAAGTTGCCGGAGAGGGCTAAACAGATTCTACTGTTAAAGCAAGATGAAGGTTGAAGAATGTTTGAGGGGAAACTAAATTTTCATAATTCATGAATTTTTTTTATTGTCTATGCGAAGTTATAATGCAGGTCCTTAGAAAACAAATACACAGATAAAAAGGGACCCTGTATATTTGTAAAATGAAGTACGATTTAATTGACCTCCCAAAATCCCTTAGGGAATTAAGAAGGAAAAAAAAAAAACTAGCTCTACATTTCTTAATTTAATCAAGCTTTTCAAATCTTGATAGATTTGGGTAGATTATGCAGTCAAAATTCCTATGAAATCATTTGTAAAAGTAATAGTCCAAGCACCTGAATACGTCTGTATTGTACTCTAGGTACTATAAAGACTTTCCAGACAAAGCTGTGATGTAAAATGAGAAGATATTGGTGTTTACTCTCTTCCAGTTCCTGGTAGATAATTTGCTTAGGTGTCCTGGTTGAAAATTTGCATAGGTGTTTCATTTCAGTTCTTGCTCTCTTTCTTTTCTATCCTTTCAATTCACTTTTCTGGTTATCTATAGTTGCATAATAAGCCATAGCACAACTCAGTGGATTAAAACAATAATGTATTATTATCTCTCATTATTCTGTGGATTTATTCGGACCAACTGGGTGGTTCATACTTGTAGTCTTACATGTAGTTATGGGCAGATTTCAGCTGTAGCTGAAATCATCTGAAATCTATAGTAGCTGGACAACCAAAATGACTTATTTTTGTGGTTGACAATTAATGTTGGCTGTCAGCTGGGAGCTCAGCTGAAACTGTTGCGTCTGCACATATTCTTACTGTCTCTGTGTTCTTGGGGCTTCCGTCAGAATGGCAACTTGGGTTCCCAAAGGGAACATCCCAAGAGTGAATACCCCAAGAGACTCAGACAGAAGCTGAAAGTCTCCCTATGACAGCACTGAAAGTTGCAGAATGCCACTTCTATTGCATTCTATTGGCCAAGAAAGTTGCTAAGGTTATCCCAGATTTAAGGGGACAAGGAGAAAATTAGACTGCACCTCTTGATGTGGGAGTGTTACATTATGAAAGGGAATGTGGATTAAGAGATGCTATTGTGGCTATCTTTGGAAAATATAATGTCCCATGCCCTCCAAGTTGCCTCCAGCAATCATGGTCCCCTAGTATGTAAGCCTGTTCCAGACATGCTTTCCCAAGATAGTCCCCTTTATGAAAGCCTTTTTTCATCTCTCCACTCAAATGAACTTTTCATGTTTATGTCCTATAGCCATGTTTTCTTCTAGGAAACTGAAAAATAATGTAAGTTAACTTGTTGATGACTACTGGAGCATTGCCTGATGCCGGTATTTGTCTTCCAAGCTGTAGTTTTCTCTTAGCAAATGATTTAACCTCAATATAATCATATTAAGAGAGAAATTTTGGAAAGTTTCAAAATGTATGAAGAATGGCAAATGGCTTCTTAAGGATCATGTAGTAAATTCAATGATAAGTAAACGTTTAATATTCATTGCAACCCTATGAGTTAGGCATTAATTGTATACCCATTTTACAGGTGAGAAAATTAATGCTTGGAGACAGTAAAGGACTTGACAAATGCTTTATAACTATTCAGAATTTCTTGGATTTCTTCCCAGATGTGTATGGTATTCAGTAGTTGCTCTCAACCATTAAGAATACTATCTCCCAGACTTACAGAATCTGTCTTCATTCCCAAGAGTATAAAAACATTCAAATGTATTTTTCTTCTAGTATTTCACAAGCCATTAAACTTTCATCATTTTATAAGATTATCATATAAGATATAAAATGTAATTGACCTTTACACATACTGCCCCTCATCACAAATGCAGTGGGATACCCAATAGTAGGATGGCAAAAAACTGTGAAGCATGTTGCTTTGTATTACAAGCACACAATATACAATGTGGAATATCATGTGATTAGACAGCACTTCAAGTTATTACCACTAGGTTAATGTTTAAAAACCTTAAATAAAAGTATCATGACAAGGTAGAAATGGAAGATAGGTTTTAACAGAATTCCAAGCAGGAAGCAAATCTTATTCAAAGAATATTCATAAGCTCCACCCTGCATGAACATCACAAAGGCGATGTCCATTTAAAACAATTTCAATGCCTCAGAAGGAAATTACAGGGAAATCCCATCAAAGGGATTGCAGGGAAAACTATGTAGCTTAAAGTGACAAACAGACTTTTTATTTCCCCTTCCTTCCTTCCCCTTCCTGACCAATTATGTAGAAAAACCATTAGGGAGGATGTAGTAAAATAGACATAGGGGCCCGGGTGTCAGGGCCCAGGACCATTAAGGAGTAGATCTGTGCAGAAGGGAGGTGATGATTCAAACCTGATTGAGTGAAGAGGTATTAGGTTGATGCAAAAGTAATTGTGGTTTTTGCAATTATTTTTAACTTTTTAAACTGCAATTACTTTTGCACCAACCTAATATATTAGTCTGTTTGGGCTGCTATAACAAAGTACCCTAGACTGGGTGGCTTAAACAACAGATTTATTTCTCACAGTTCTAGAAGCTGAGAATTCCAAGATCAAAGTATGAGACCATTAGGTTCCTGGTGAAGACACAATTCCTGGCTTACAGACAAACCACTTCACACTGTATCCTCATATGACAGAGAGAGGGTGATCTTCTCTCTTCCTCTTCTTATAAAGTCACTAATCCCATCATGAGGCCTTACCTTCATGACCTCACCTAACCCTAATTACCTCCCAAAGGTCCCATTTTCAAACACCATCACATTGGGAGATAGGGTTTCAAGATGTGAATTTTGAGGGATAGAGTTCAACCCACAGCAAGAGGATATCTATGTGGGAGTAGGCTTCAGGGGAGACAGCAGCCCAGCATAGGGTGACAAAACCCTAAAGGATGAGCAGTGTTTCCTAGGGGTGGGCAAGAGTCAAAGCAGAGTCAGGAATGTGTTTCCATGGGAAAGGAGGACAGTGTACGGGTGGTTTTCCAAGCTCAAGAAGGATGGGACAGCCCCGACAAAGAACCGAAAGTCTAACAGTTAGAGGAGAGCATCTATCCAGGATTGGTGGTGGCAGCCTGATGAGAGGTATTGAAACCTGAATGGGTTTCTTGAGCCTTACCTTTGCTTGGGGCCTGCTCCAAACTCTTTGGAGTGTATTTTCTCTTCTAATAATGGCCCTTGAGCCATTGCTTTCTGCTCGAGCCCGCTTCTATTTCTTTGAAGTGTACCTTTTCTTCTAATAAACTGCTTTTTTACTACAGAAAGAAAGATTGAGAGAGAGAGAGAGAGATTGGGGGGGAGAAAAAGAAAGGAAGGAAGGAGAGAGAGAGAGAGAGAGAGAGAGAGAGAGAGAGAGAAAGAAAGAAAGAAAGAAAGAAAGAAAGAAAGAAAGAAAGAAAGAAAGAAAGAGAAAGAAAGAAAAAGAAAACCTGAATGCAGTGAGCAGAATATATGCCTGGAGAAAGGGCCAGTGACAGTGATGGCCTTGCATGGCATATCTGAGCCCAACGTGAGTGACAAGGACATTCAGGTTGAGTGTGGCAGAGGTCGTACTGGCAGATTGGACTCATAAGGATAATCGATCAAATAAAATATATTGAGAATAATGAGAGACTACTTTCTCAATGTCAGATACAGGAAATACAAATTAAAAAAGAAAACAGGAATGAACTCTGTGGTGTTGCATTTGAAGTGGAGATATTGATGTGAACTATCAATATTCTAGATAGATGATAGATAGACTACACGGACATAAATCTAAATGTAATATATATGTAAATCCATATGTAAATATGTATCCCTATCAACCTACTATAAATATAAATATTTATACGTATATTTATATGTATATGTAATTTACCAAATATATCTATATCTATATCTATAAATATATCTATATCTATATCTATAGCCATAGCCTACCTCTTTCCACTGAGAAGCTTGGAATCAGCAAATCAACAGTCTCCAAAAATAATGAACACACCTAGTACTCTGATTTTGGTTTCTAAATACCATTGTCCACTTAAAGGAAGCAAAACTCCTTCCTTTTCCCTACCAGAAAGGGAGGGGGCTGGGGATGGAGGAGTCTTCTCTCTCCCAGCCCAGCCATGTCACACTCTTCCCGCAGGCCAGAAAAGGTGGTGGTTTGGGGTGGAGGAGTCTCTTCTCTCCTAGCCCAGCAAAAATCACACTCTTCTCAGCCTCTCCACTGGGTCAGAGCTGCACGCCAGTCTTCCTAGAGCCTGAGCACTAAGGCTCCTCTGTAATCTGACACTATTCCTCAGTTCAGGGGCCAGTTTAAGTCTCTTGAAGGGAGGGGGTTAGGATTGGAAGGGGGGGGAGGGGCCCAGGTATGGAGTTTGTGTCCTTTGTCCAGCCTAGCACCCATCTGGAGGTCTCACTGAGGTTATTGCCTCAAATGCTGGATATGCTGCCCCCTAGGCGGGAGAGATCAGCTGTGGGATGCAGGGAAAGAGCCACCTCCTGGCTTTTGTGGTCTCTGTTTCGTCCTGGGATCCCCTGTGTCTCTGCAGCTGCGGATGCCGGCTGCGTTTCCACCACTGCAGATGAGGGCCACTTCTCCACTCCGCTCCCTTCCCTCTTCCCCTGCTCACCCAATTTGCCCACCTCCAAGTAATCCTTCCATGAGTCTGTTAGCTGCTTTGCTTGATGAGCAGAGAGTCCTTTGATGGGTTATAGATGTCCCTTTTGTGATAAGATCGGGAGAAGAACTCAAAAATTGCGCCCCACTGCTGCCATTCCTATGACATCACCCATGACTTGGAATTTAATATCAAATCTTACCGTATAGATTTTGGAGTTTATTAAAAATTCTATGTCATTCTCCCTAAAATATGTGGTACAATGATTCTGAGCCACATTTTTGTGTTTAAAAAATTTGGAGCCTTTCATACAAATTCTAGGTGTAAATATTATCAAATTACAGGGAAATACATATTTTAATATCAATTTCTGAAACAGAGGGTCATACATAAGCCCCAAGTGAGCAAAATTTGAAAAGTGGTTCCCCATACAGAATTGTCTTAACACATAATACATCTAAGTTTGCGATCTATGATATTATATTGAAAAGTACTTCACTAAATTGAATGTGCTATATATATTTACATAAAATTTCCAAATTAGGTCTGCAAAACTTAATTATGAATGATGATCTAATATAAACATTCTTAGGTTTTAGTGCCTTAATGTATACTTAAGCGAAGAGAAGATAATTAATAATAAAGCACTCCACCTTCAAGAACTATAAATCTATTTGCACTTTAAAATCTCCATTCTTCTAAACTACAAGTTAATGTTTCTTTGGAAAGTGAAGAAATTTACACAATATCAGAAGATTAAGTCTCTTTGACTCATTTTGTTCTCCTGGAAAATGAAAGTTATCAATTTTAATTGAACAACAGACTAATTGAGGGATTGATTTCTGTTTGTCTAGTCCTTTCAAGATTAAACATTACCCAAGTATAATATTATTATGACATATTCATCACTTGAAAGCCAAGTCTATCATAAATATACATCCCACATAATGAATCTTTAATTTACAAGTGGGATCAGATTAATTCTGTTAACAAATATTGAAATAAAATGTAAGATTCCAATATGCCCCAAAATATAGCAGCAGTTAGAATCAATGACTGTGATAAATGTACATAATGCTACAGTCCTTAGTAAATTGTTTTATCTAGAGATATTATAAACATTACAGAATTTACCAAAATCTGTCAGATTTGCTACCTTCTTATTTTACACTAATGTAATCTTGTATTAGTTCTCTTAATTAGTCCATGAATATAAACTGATGCTTAATCTGAAAACAACTTCTTGAAGCTTCCAAAGCTTATATCAATGAATACAACCATTTTTTTAGATACATTCTTGCTTTATTTTTTAAATTTATTTGGAAACACTGGGGGAAATTATGTGCAACTTCCAAAAACAATTTCTAAGTAGTGTCTCTAGATAGCATTTTTCATGGTCTATCATGACAATGAATAAAATTACAAACTGAATCATGGACCATGGTGTACTCTTGGAATAGTGCTAAACAAATTAATCAAAGAAGCAGGCCAACACTATTTCAAGGAGACATGTGATATCTCTTTTTTTATTTTGGATATTCATAGGATTATGTAAATTAAATGACAATATATTTTGTCTTAGCCAAAACTGAATTTTTGGCTTCTTTTAGTGGAATTTCAAAAGATATTTGGATATACCTGCTGTCTGACAATTGAGTCATACAAAATGTTTATTGAATGTCTTTTATAATCTCAGCTCACTGATAGATGTTGGGCAGGATAGAACAGAATTTTAAGCACACCACTTTGTTCCAAAAATGCTTTACACAGATAAATTAAAAAGAAACAAGTTAGTATGAAATAAAAAAAAAATAAATAAAAAAGAACTATTAACAAGAGTAGGGAATTAAGATGTTACATAATCGAGAGCAAAAATGTAAACTTCCTCCCCAGTGTCATTCCAGGCGCTCATTCTGGTCACACCAGCCTCATTTCAAACCTGTCAACTTGCCAGCTCTCGGAACTTGCTCTTCCCTTTGCCGTCTTCATCGCTTGGAATGCAGACCCTCTTAACTACAATTTACTCCACATTTACTCTTATTTATTATCCTCCTTTACTGTTTTCAAAGTACTTATCTCTTTGAGAAATTATCATTTATTTGACTGTTTGTGTGCTTATTGTCTGCTGAACCCACTGGAATGTTAGCTCCACGATGACAGGGGCTCCCTTTTCTACTTCTGTGTGCCTGCCTAGTACCCGCACAATGCCTAGCACCTCATAGGTGCTTAATAAATATTTGCAGAGTGAATTCACTAAATATAGAAAGCTTATCATGTCACTTTCCTATTCAAAAGCCCTTAATAGAAAGATAAGCAAGTTCAAATCTCTTTAAAATTGCCGCCAATAATGTTTCCACAATAGGGTTCCATTCCACTGCCTGTATTTACCTTTGGACCTATCTCTCTTTGCCATCATTGGTCATGTTTGATCACTGCTCTCTTTCTCCAGGAATTTCCTGCACACACCCTGTATTTCCCCACAACAGTAACTTTACTTATATTATTTTCTCTTTCCATCTCTACCCATTAACATCACATCCATTCTTCTAGGCAGGGTGACAATATGACTTTTGTGATTCCCAATTCACTTTGTCTTCAGGGGCCTCTCTGTGTATAAAAATATTTTAAGTTATTGTGTTGATATAAACACATATATGAGTATAATCCTGGATAAGTTCATTATTATATATCCATTATTATTTATTCAATTTTTCTGGTTTAAAAAAATATTGAAACATTTCATTTGTGACACCTAAAACTGTCATGAGTCCTAGGCATTATTTATTGTGCCTTTTGGGTTACTTGACTCTTCTTCCAACACTGTTTAAATGTTAACTCATCCTGGAAACCTTCTCTGAGCACACACACCCCCAACACACACACACATACACATGCACACACATGCAAGCACATACGCGTACATACCATGTGCATTACTCTTTTATCTCCTCCATTTTCATAGCACTTTCTATGGGTCACATTAAAATTAGTAATAGACTGGAAGCAGATACTGTGATTAGTTCATCTTTATGCTCCTCAAAGTTTCCATCATAGAGCTTGACACATTCTAAGCAACAAGTGTATTTTGATTTGATATTTAATTCAGGTACTAATAACATGGGTTCTAATAGTTAAGAAAGTTTTCAGTAAAGAAGATGACTTCAGACGGCCCTAGAGATATTGGTAAATGTTAGATCCTAGCTATTGAATCTGTATGATAGAAAGATTTTATGGATCACATCTGCTAGAACAATGGGTGATGAAGGTGGGTAGATAAATTGCGACCAGATTACAAAAACCTTGAATTTCAGGCACAGATTCGGGTCTTGATGCAGTACGCCATGAAGGAGATCTTGCACGTCCTTAATCGGGAAAGTAGCATGATAAGAATGGTATTTTTGGAAGATTGATCTCTGAATTGTGCATTGAAAAGATCAAAGCAAGGAGTCTGGAAACAACAACAATAAAAAAAAAAAAAAAAAAAAAACACCACAGAGATATTATAGAAATGGGCCAGTATGGTTGGACCATATGCCAAGTTGTAGTTTTATTCTCATTTTGGTTGGTCTTACTCTTGACTTCATTTCACAGTAAATACAGGCATTCAGGATATTCACTTTCTAAGCTACTTCTAAATTTCAAAACAAAATCATGATTCTAAATATGACTTGTTGTTTGTTTCATTAGAAACATTAAATATTTATTCCTCATGTGAAGCAATAATGTCTTTTAAATTTTGCAGTCCAATCAGTCAATAAACAAGCAATTTTTGAGCAAACAATGTAGGTAATATTTTTTGGTTCAGGCCATAGCAGATTCAAACAGAAAGAAAACATAATAAACATAGCTACTATGTATGTGGCAATTTTCAATAAAACAATGTTAGTTACATTATTTTATTTAATTGTATCAATAACTTCTGGTGTTACATTAACCCTATTTTATAAAAAAGGAAACTAATAAGGTATGGTACTAGGAAGGGAACCTAGGGCATCTGACACAGAGTCCATCTTCCTTCCACTGAGCTTCTCAAGGAAGGAAAAGCATGTTCATCAGTCAGTTATATCAACGTAACAGAGTTGATGTTACAAAGTCCAAATGCCTGTCCCAGAAATAAGGCTTCAGGGAAAATTTGACACTGCAGCTGAGCTTTGAAACTGTAGCTTGTTTAGAGAACATCATAAGTGGAGTAAACAGCATGAATGAAAGCGTGGAGGTAAGAATCATCTTGTCATATGGCTGGAAAAGTGTATAAATGGCAGTACCAGAGGAAAGTTGGGTGTTGAGCAGTAGAGAGCTTTGAACTGGATCAATATGGTATGGTAAGATAGAAGAAAATGGGACCTCAAGAAGACCTCCAACATACCTAGTAAGAAAACTGAGTGTGTGATTGAGCCATCAACCACGAAGAGGAATATGGAAGGAAGAACGTAAGGGAAGGAGGGGTGGTGAGAGAAAGAACAATAACTTTTGTGTTGAATGTGCAGTATTTACATGCAGTTATTCTGCATATGGAGTTGTCCAGTGGACAACCGGGGATGGTAAAACACAGCTGAATGTTAGAGGAAAACAGGAAGCCCCAAGAGTAATCCATTACCAAAAAGAATGCAGGCATCTATCAGGGAAGCATGAGAAAATACAGTCACACCTTCAGAAATGGAACATTTAGAGAAAGCAATGAGTTTACTGAAGACATCTATAGTCAAGAATATTCAATCCAGAAAAACGATGGAGCTGGTTAAAACAGGGCTAAAGTACAAGTGTGTAAAGACATGATAGTCAGTTTTACTTCTCCATCTACCTTACATAGAAGAAGCACAAGGGAAATACTTTAGTTTGCTCTCAATAGTTCTTGTATGCCACAGGAAGTTCTCTGTATGAATGGTGTCAGGGGTGGTTGATCAACTTACAATATTCCAGGGGTAGAAACAGACCTTTTCCATGTGCTAGTGAATTTCTCTCAGAAACTCATGAGGTGGTTACTGTTATTATCTTCAAGTTGGAGAAGCAGGAATCAAGTCCGTACTCCTTGTTCACTGGATTGGAGAGCCAGTATTCAACCCCAGATTTGCCTGACTCTAGAACATACACTGTTACCTACTATAGTGTAAACTTCACTAAATTTAATGGGCTGGAAGAAAGCCTTGATGCTGCAGTACAAATTAGAGCTCATCTTTCACATTTTCACCAATGCAGCAAACGTGAGTTCCTCACCAACTCAAATCACCAATTGCTCAGTAACAAGGAATTAAAGATATTTAGCATATATAAAGTAATTAAATAAAGCCACTTTAATTCCATTTTTCTTTCCAAACATTTTACAGTATCTGCAATATGCAAGGCTCAATGCCTCATCTCCAACTCTTTTCATAAGCAAATGGAAGTAAGATGTAAGTTTCAAACAAATAAATAAGAAATAAGAGAGTTTATTTTTGTCTGGTTTTCCTCAGCTTCTGGTGAAATCCCATTTAAATATTTTGTGGTAAACTCATTCCTTTCCTAGTTTTCAGATGGTGAGCTTTTTAGTCATCGTTTTAAAAGGCCAACACATTTCTTAACTGGAACAGTCATGGAAAGGTCAAGAGCAATAACTCTTATCATTTAATTCTGAGGGAGTGACTCTATTTTATACCATCTTTGGCTACAATGTAAATCTTAGAGAGAATCATAAGCTAGTCTGTGTTTAGATGAATTAATTTCATGGTGAAGTGATGATATTTTGAGCCATAAATTAGTCTACTTTAAAAAAAATTCAACAGAAGAACATTCCAAAAGTGGTTACAGAAACAAAGAAGAGTTTTTACTTTTAAAGGAAGTTATTCTTAATAGCATTCCCTAATAGAGTTTACAGTTTTCATTATTGGTGTAGTTTACTCTAGAGCCCCAGCAATAAGAGAAAACTATGTGACCATTATTAGCATACAGTAATAATCCCCACTAAGAGCACATTAAAAACTTTTTTACCTTCAAATTTTCTGTGAGAAGAATTGAATATATTTTTCCTGTAATAATGAAATATAAGGAAATAATACTTTTATATTAGAAAAAGACTAGATAGTAACATATGTATTAATTTTAGACATTTTATCAAAGAATGTTGATAAAATGTCAACCCCTCAGAAAATGATAACCCCTCCTCCCCCAATCTATTGCCCCTGACATCATATATATCTGTTTCTTATAATTGGGATTGCATTATTCAGGTCTATTGGTAAAAATTTTCTTATCAGCTCTAACTTAGGTACAGATAAAGATATATATTCATGGATCTTTTCCTATGTGCTTTACATATGTAACCACATTTTCTTAACATAGACCCTAGGTAACAGATATTACTATTAATCCTACTTGATAAAGAAACTGAGGTTCAGACTGGTTATCACTTGCCCAAGGTCATTCATTTGTAAGGGACCCAGCAGGAATTCAAACCTACGTAAGCATACCTCCTTAACTGCTTGGCAAAATTACTATGTTTTCTCCATTATTTTATTTTTTTAATTAATTTTATTGAAATATAATTTACATATTAAGAACTATACTCACTTTATGTGCACAGTTCAATGAGTTTTGACTAATGGATACACTACCATAAGAAAAATGTAGAACGTTTCCACCATCCCCAAAAGTTCCTTTTGGTGCCCATCCCCCATGCTTTCTTTTTCCCTGGCAACCACTGATCTGCTTTCCATTACTATTTTATTTTATTATTTTTATTTTATTGCATGCATGTTCTGTTTAACATGACAGTTTTACACAAAATGCCAAATGCACTTTATCTTTTACAGTAGTTTGAAATGATATGGTCCTTCTATTCATATCTGTTAATGCTGCCAAATCTAACTCCTAAAGAGATCTGTGGCAATTAGTTTAAGAATTAAAGGCTTAACGGCAGAAAGGAAGGGAGGAAGAAAAGCACATAAGTTTATTTTGCAAAACTGACTAAACAGAAAATTAATTCAAGTAATAGTAAATAGAGTTAGTGTGGTTTTAGGTACACTGAAGTAGTGGATCCTAACTTGGAGGGGTGATTACTGGGTCTACATAATGTAGACCTCAGAGTTGTAGAATCACCGTTCTTCTTTCTCCCAGACATGGTACTTCCTGTCTCCTTCACTCTCTTCCCTGTCTATCAGCTTCTCCACTGTCTCCCTCCTGGGGGACATGAGACTCACCAGACACCTTCCATCTTGGGTCATGAGTTGCTTGGTCTTTCTGTGATCCAGGCATAGGTCAGAAAACCAAGTCACTACAAGACTTGATAAACAAGCATAAGATCCTTTTAGTCTCTTATTATATGATAATTGTAGTTTAATTAAAAGAAATAAATAATGATTTATAAATGGATGAAGCACTTCGAGTGGTAAATAGAAAAATTGCAGCAACATTCAGAAATTCAAAGAAAATGTAGTTTTATTTTCTGTGACTGATCTGATTTTCTTTTGAGATTCTCATCTCTTTGAGTAGTAAAAAGGAAAACAAAACACTTTTTTTTTAAATTCCTGGACTCTAATATCTTATCTCTTGCCCCCATTGAAATGTGTCTCCCGGTTGAATCTATCTTTCTCGGGTAAGTCTCTCTGAAGTCCTCTCTTCCCCCATGCTTTTTGTATTTATTTTTTTTAATTTGTTTCAGGTATACAAAACAATGCAGTAGTTAGACATTTCACCCCTCCTCCCCCAATCTATCGCCCCTGATATCATATATATCTATTACAATTCTATTTTCTCTATTTTCTATGCTGTACTCCATATCCCGTGACTATATATATTAAATTATAGTTGACATACAATATTATTCAGCTTCAGCTTCATGTGTACAGCGTAGTGGTCAGGCATCTACGACATCCATAAAGTGGTCTCCCTATGTCTGGATATAAATGAGTTTCTTAGCTAGGAGGAGGGAGCAGAGAAGGAAGCTCAAGGCCTTCAAGCTCAAGCTCTTTTTGGGAAAATGTCTCTCTCCAATAGATGTTCTTTTCTCCTCTGACGAAGTACTGTCTCCTCTTTCCACAGTCTGATGAAACATGCAGGTTGGGCTTTCTCCCTCCTCTTTTCTATATCACATCTTGCTTCTTCTTCCCAGGGGACTTAGCCTCAAGCAGAATCCTTTCCACACTGGAGAAAGAGTGCTAAGATCTAGTCAGACCACTGTCTCCAATCCCTCAGTAGAAGCTATAGAAACTTGGGAATTCCTTTTGTACTTCAACAACACTAAAATTTTAAGGCTATTGTCTTGCTGAGAACACAAAGATACAATTTTTCAATTCAAAATTTAATGCTAATGTTTTTCTCGCTCACTCTTTTTTTGTTTATTCTCTGATGTAGCAACATTAATCTTCCCTGAGGCAGAGTGAAACAATTTGAAGGCAATATGAAGTATTGTACCCCAGAGTATTGAAAAGAGAAAATTATATTAATAGGAATATTTAAATGTATCGCTATTATTTCATTTATAAATGCAGTGGGAAAAAGAAAAAGAAAACAATACATCTTTGCTTAATATTGTTCCACAGTGCCCCTTTTCTACAGGGTCAAAACTTCACAGCCAGGCATTTAGAATTTTCCATAAAATTACCCGTCATACTTTGCTCTATCTTCCTGTAAAACACATGTTCAAAACACAACAGATGAATCACTGTTCCTCTAAATAATATCTACTTTTCTGTTTCTATGTGTTTGCTCAAGCTATCCTTACTGCCTAGACTGTCCTTCCTTGATAGATATTTTTGGAAGCCTTTTGTTCCTTTGGATCTAATTCAAATTTCATCTCAACTATGATGTCAAGCAATATTGATATCTCTCTATCTTGTACTCCAGCATATTTCCATCAGATATTGAATCTCCATTACAACAATTTCTCCTTTTCAGATATATATTAGAGATGCTCCTTAGTTGGTCTGTCTCCCACACTAACACGAATAGTTGCAGGGCAGAAACTGAACAAGTCACCCTGGTTTCACCCACAACACCCAGCAAGGTGCCTTATACATAGTACATTGTATGGGGTATGCAATCATATCTTGGTTGAATACAAATGTAAGAGAAAAATATTCTTCTAATTAGTTAATTCTCTTAAAATTCAAAAGAAATATTCCTGACCTTTTAGAACTAAAAAGAGCCTAATATAAATTCCACCCACAGTCTATATAATACAGAGGACTTCACAAATGACAGAACATTTCTTTAAAAAAAAGGGGGGGGGAATAACTACTTTTCTAGCAACTAAAATATTAAGAGTATTCAGAAATTTTGTTTAAAATCTCTACATTTTTTAAAAAATAATAATGCATTTTTCTTCTACCATTCAGAAAATTACATGAAATTAGATATTCAGACCTTGCTATCCAAATACTGCGACAATATAGATTATTGTCATTTCAGGAGAACAACTACAATAATCAAAGGGTCAGGATAGTAATTCAAGGATAATTAAAAGTAAAAACTTAACACAGATTAATTATATCTAAAAAGTGTAGCTTAAAGTATGTTAATTTATTTAAAGAGTGGGAAGACAAAAGGAGAAAAGGATTTTTTAATTTTTTTTTTTACAACATAATTAGGAACAATTTAAAAGGCCAAAAATGGTGTGATGCATTAGCTGGGTAGAAAGTAATGGTAACAAATTTTTGTTGGTTGTGTAGATTGAAAGTAGAAAGAATATGCTAAATGGATCATATCATCATTAAAAACACCAACAGTAATGTTGGTATAGTGAGAGCCAAGATGACTGAATGTACCCAGTGCCTCCCAGCTTCCACTGGTCCATGGATAAAACATTCAGAAAATAAAACAAGAATTGTAAGAAATTTTAAAGAGGAAGGAACTACAAAAAGCTGAGAAGTCATAAAAGTGTTAAGAACCAATTTTAAATAAATAAATAAAAACCACAACTTTGTTATGAAAGAAAGACTGTTTAAAGTTGTAATGCATATTTGCTATATTACCTATGAACACTGCTGTTAATTATTACATTACATGATTTCTCCAAAGTAGCATAGGGAAAGTTGTTCTGAGTCAGACCATTTAGCAGTCTCCCTCACAGCTGTGTCAAGGGACATCTTGTTGATGGATACAATCAATCAAAGTCCTCTATTCCCTCTATCAGTCTTCATCCAATCACTAAATATTATCTGTAATTTTATTATGGGCAAAGTTTTGCTCTAATTTCTATTCTCCAGAAGATTGAGTCATAGCACCTGCTTTTAAGAAACCACAAGTTACTCCAAAGGACTTATAGACACTTCTACTATAGGAAGAGAAGTAAGTGCCACCAGAATTTCTTTCAGGATTTCATAGAAGAGAGATTATCAAATACTTTAGCTCAGTGCCTTATGCACAATCAATATTTGTCAAATGGATAAATAAATAAATGAATTCAGGAATTTACCTGAGTTCCATATAAATATTTTTTTCAGATTTTCAGACTATGTAATGTCTGGGCGCAAGATTTAGTTTGCTGTGCATTATGTATATGTACATGCACAAAAATAATGTAATTCCATTTTTTAAGAATAGCACTGTTTTTCGTGATATTTGGGCTATTACTAAATGTGAGCCCCATGTGGTTTTATGCACTTTGGTGACATGCCTCCTTTGCTTTAATTACTTAGGACTTTAGATGTCATAATTTCCCCTTTTGTTCTTCAAAGATTCTCCTATCTGCTGGTGGACCTCCATCCTTCTACCTTCCAGTACTCAGTTTCCTTTGTGACCTTCTCCTCTTTTATCTATGCCTTATATTTTGTTCTTGCCAGGGGTCTGTCCTTGGTTTTCTACTCTCTTCATTGTACATTTTTCTCTAAGTGACAACATCCAGCCCCATGGTTTCAATGACTAACTGTCCTCATACCATTCTGACATCTAGTTTCCCAGGTTAAACATACCTCCTGAGCTGAGACCCATACATCTGACTCTATACTGGAAAGCTCCACCTGGATGAAATGACACACAGGCACCTCAAGCTGAGCAAGTCCTATAAATTGCAGCACTTAAATATTTGTGGATTCCATAACCTATACATTCTGCTCACTGTTATTCCTTTGATTGAGTCCCTTATTTTCAGATGGACTAGTTCAATATCACATCTCTGATTTTTCCATCTCATGTTTGCTCCACAACCAGCACAACAAGATCCATTCTCCAAACCACTGAGAGATTGATCTTTGGAAAGCTAGTCTGATTTTGTTGCGTCCCAATTGAAAATAACTCGATAATAATTTATAACTTAAAAAGTAATTAATATAGTATATGCTGACATTTATGATCTGGCCACTAACCAGCTTTCTACTTTTACTTTGATTATACTTCTTTTTATTCTCTATAAACCAACCATTAGTGAACTTGCAAGTTTCTAGAATGTCCTATTTTGCTTCCATGCCATTACAAATGTTTCTTTCTCTACCATTTATCTCTTCTTCATCTGGTTAATGTCTACTCATACTTTAAGTATTTCTCCTATGGTATCTCCTTCAGAAAGTCCATCCTAACCATTGCAATCTCTAATATACTGCACCAAATGCAGTAGACAGACTGTAACCTTTGTTGTAGGTATGAGTGTTTCTCTAAGTTTGATTTGAAGATTTTTGTCTTGCTGCTGGGAAAACTGAGTGCAAAGATAATATGGATTAAAATATTCGTAGCTGTGCATGTTAGTGGTTACGAGTTACTGATCTAAAGACATGAGTTTTAATCCTGACTTTCTCAATTAAGCAAGGTTTTTTGGTTTTGTTTTGTTTTAACTTCCTACTTTTCTACTTTCTGAAGTGGATATAGTTAACCCTTCACTGGGTTTTTATCATATAAAATGTGAAGCACTCACTACAATCCATGAAGTAAATAATTACCCTAGAAAATCTCTCCAATCATCTACTAAGTACATTATTTATAATTTTTAATATTTTAAAAAATGTGTAGTCTGAAATCTTTATGACCAAATGATCCGATATCTGTCATTTGCTTCAAAATAATCCAATGAAGAGGAAAATCAGGGATGTGATGGTATAGATGAAATTAGATTGTTTATGTTTTGCTAATGGTTGAAACCTGGTGATGAGTATGTAGGTTCATTACATTATACTATCTATATGAGTATGATATTTTCTAGAATAGAAGTTATTTTTTTAAGTATACTATTATGTATAATACATATACGCTTTATACTTCAGTGCCTAAAGATGCACAATTCCTTTATTAGGATCAGATTAAATGTTGACTTGCATGAAGGTTACCCGTTGCATGAAAAGTATATATCTTTGACTAGAATCATCCTTTGTAAAATGAGAAACTTATGCTCTGGAAAGTATTAGGGAACTGAGATCATTGAGATAAGAACAGATTCAGGACTCCAACTTTATGCTTACTCCAAGGACATACATTATTATGTGCTCTGGATGGTAGATGTACCCAGAGTATTTAAATTATCTATTTCTTTCTTTCTGAATAAGCATAAACCATTGAATTCATGTAATATAAATGCATATATGATGTGAACGCAGCATATAGGTTTATAGATAGTGGAATTATATTGTTTCCTTGTTAGATTGGCAACCACTCTAAATTTTATACACAGTGGGTTCTTATAAAATAAATGTAGAATGCATGTCCATTTTGTAATAATTAAAGGGCAATTTTTCCTTTTATAACAAATACGTACACACTGCTACACAGAAGAAGAAAAATTTAATTTGGTGTCAGAAGACTGGGGTGTTAAGCTTGGTTTCAAATTCTTCTATATACCTGGTCACGAGCATATTGTTTAAACTCTCTGGGCCTCAATTTCTTGACCTGCCATGTTGATGTCCTAATGACACATGTTAAATGTTGCTTTGGGGAGTAGATGAAAGAGGATGAGAAAGAATTAATGTTTTCCACATCCACCATGCACTGTTCACTGTGCTAAATTCTTTAGTATATATATATATATTCAACTACATATTATTTTCCCCTTTTTTAAAGTTAAGAAAACTGGAGTTCAAGGACAGTAAGCAATGAGATATTTTGGGTAAAAGCCTGAGCAGGTACCCGTTAAAGATTTGCTGTTTTGCCATATTTCCCTAGTTCTTTGCTTATAATGCATATTCAAAACTACTTTGGAATGAATGGATTTTAATAGCAAAACCTTAAGAATTTGATGACAGATCTTTCATCAGATTTAAATTCACATAATGTTCTTCTGATGCTTTTTGTTTCTTGTAGATGTTCTTCATTCTGTAGTTTGTAATATTACATTTTGACAAATCCATGAACTGACCACAGTTAATTATCTGAGCAGAGTTTAAATACAGATTTTACAATTAACTAGAATAGAAAATTATTTGAAAATTAGAGATGTATGAGAATTAATATGCATGACATACATGTTATTTGTAAAATAATTAAATGAATGGATAAATGCATGGTTAAATATATAAATAGTCTGTGATGCTTCTGAGTCTTGAGTATACATACCTTTGTTATTAAAAATAAACATTTTATTTTCCAGAATCAAAGTTAATTTTAATTTTTCAATTACAGCTGACATACGATATATTAATTTCAGGTTACAACTCAAAACTATTTTTAAAGAAAAATTTCATGTTTCACATAGTCTACCTTTGTAAAATTTAGGAGGTCTTCATGCTTGGGAGTTTTTGTTAAAATGAGACCTGATTTTTTTGGAATATTGAAGTGTCTATTGAATGTGACCATTCCTATTTAATACTATCTCTATTTATTTACACTTGAGGTCTCAATTTACGTACCTAATGATGTTCTTTGGGAGCTCTGTAGCTTTTGGCTTTGAGAATTTATGACTTTGTTTACAAACTAGAAGTCATATTCCAGAGGCCAAAATAAGTTAAATCACTCCCCAGCACTTTTGGAAATAGTTTAAATAATTTAACGATGATTTTCATTGTGTTTATGAAACCATGAATATTAACATGGTAAAAATAAATGTTAAATGATATAAATTTTTCAAAAAGTTTCCCTGCTTTGGTTTGCTCAGTCCTGGAGCTTAGAACCTTTTTAGACCTTATACATATACACCATAATAAAGAATAAAATTTAACATGAATAGAGATTCACATTAACATGAACATCCCTAGGTAATTTCTGAACTCAAATATCTTCTATTGACCCTGTATAGGGGATCCCTGTACACAAATTCCTGCTACTTGTTCAGTAATCAATCCCCTCTCATGATGGTGTCCTCTCTAACTATTAATCTCTGCACCTCTTGACCCAAGTATTGAAACAAATAATTCTTCTTTACTAAGCAAATCATTTCAAAATGCTGAACTTTGTTAAGGATTCTGAAAAAAAAAAAAAACTTAAAATTGAATATCAGACATCACTTCTCCTAAATTTCTTCAACTATGAATCTTAATTTGGAGTTTAAAAATATGATCACAATAATGAGTACATCATTTATCTTTCCCCAGTAGGAGAAGGGAGAGGATATGCAAAATGACAGCTGTCGGAGCTTTGACTTCTTAGAGCAAAGCTTCAGTTTAATTTAAAAACAATATAAATAACATTATAAATGATCAATGTGTCATTTATATGTTATGTATATGTGTCTGAGGCTTCCCATGTCCTTAGGATATTCTTTCCTGTAATATCAATAATAGAGTTGCACTATTACTCATCTAGAGACAAAATGTAATTACTTTTTATCCAATACCACTATTCTTATTCCTTTCTTCTTCCTCCTCTTCTTCTTCTCTTCCTTTTCTTTCCAAAGCAATTCAATCCTAAAGCATGTAGATATAGCTAATAAAGTGTCAGCACAGGTGCTGGGGATCAGAAGAAGGGGAGGCCCCTGAAGAGGAGTGTTCTGATTTTGGATATCTGAGTCCAGGCAAAGTGAGGAGGGCATCCTTCCTTGAGAACAGCCAAGCATAAGATATCATTACCCAAGAATGTGAGATAGGGTTCCACATAGAGCACTGCCTGGCATGAGAGGTCTCACAAGGGGAGCAGGGTATTTATACAGAGGAAGAGGAGGCAGTGGTGATGAGAGATTGATTGCACAAAGGGAGGTCGATCAAGTAGGTTTATATTTATAATAATAGGTGCCAGTTTTCTCATTGTCACAGAAGCTAGTTCAAAAATAGAAAATAAAAAACTAGAATTAAACTTGTATTTGAATGGGTGGTAGCAATGTCAAATAATGGTTTTCAATAAGTAGAGAAAGAGAAATAAATACAGATGTAAATGTATGTATCATGTGTATATGTGGATAATGCATGTGTTTATATGTGTATGTACATATACACACATATATACTCTAGCTCTGTCCACTGAGAATTGTGGGAGTAGTGACATTAATAGTCATGAGCACACCTAGCACTCAGAACTTACCTTCTAAATACCGTTGGCCACTTACGGGAAACAGGGCTTGTCGGAGAAAAGGCTGATGTTTGGTCTGAGACAGGGAGCTACAATGAGAACATAAACTTGTCTTTTTGTACCAGAAAGCAAGAAAGTGCTCAAAGAATGATGGAGACATGTCAAAAGAACACAGTAGTGACCTTGAAGGGTATTTATTCACCAAACTGAGGAAAAGTTGTGCTTTTGGCATAAAAATAGATATATAGTTCAATGGAACACATAAAGAGTCCAGAAATTGATACATGCATACATGGCTGATTGTTTTTTGACAATGATGCAATATAATTTAGTGTGGAAAGTATAATCTCTTCAATCAAGATGCTAGAACAATTTTGACATGTGCAACAAAACAAAACAAAAGAAAAAAACTTCAACCCTTACTTTACACCCTATTTTTAAAAAGTCAATGCAAAATGGATCATAGACTTAAACATAGAACAAAACTTGCCAAACTCCTAGAAGAAAACATAGGGTAAGCTCAATGAACTTGAGTTTAGTGAATATCTTTTAAAATACAAAGCAAAGCACAGTAATCATTTAAAGAACTTGAAAAAAATTGGATTTCATGAAAAATCATGCTCAACATGATTTGGCCACTTCCTCTCCAATGCTTTAGGACAAATGAAATTGTTCTTTACACTATACTTGTGATTTTTCTTTAAATTTTAATAGATAGAGATATAAAAAAATCTCAGCCCATTCTGTTTATTTTAATATTATATAGCAATTCAAAGAGTCCTTTTGTATAATTCTCAAACTCTCCCGGTAGAAATTCTCAGATTTCTACCATACTGCCCCAACTTGCTCTTCTCCAGGATTATATCTAGGTGAGTAGAAGCAGGAAGACTTAGGTAAGGTAGCCACCAAATTAAATTGTGCATAAGCACAGACATAACCCAGGTTCATCCTGGGAAAACCAGAAGATACGGTCAATTTAGGCTTGTGATGTTGGGGATTAGGTTCACTCCAGGTCTTCTCCATCTTTTGTTCTCAAAGTCAATGACATCCTTCTGGTTTTTGCTGTGCTAGCAGTAACACCTGGGCTGGTCTCTCTGAAGCCTGTTGGGGCCTCATTGTGTCTCCTCTTCTTGGCTCCTGCCCTCCTTCAGCTTTCACAGGCATTACAGACACTCGTGAGATCTATTGGGCTATGAGTCCCATTTGTACTAGTTCCACGATGTTCTTCCTGAAACTACTCAGCCCTGACAAGCTCCCAGATGAAATATCCACCACCTAAGGGTCCTGCCACGCCACAAGAGAACATGGATGGTCTAGAAAGCTAAATGTTATGCCTTCCTCGCTTTTCTTCTTCTTACAACATTTCTGGACTTCTTTGTTACATCACTGAAGACATATTCTCTTTCTTTTGGACGTCAGCCTTGGCTGAACATTAGTAACACACTGGTGTACCTTCTCAGCACTAGGGGAAAAGATCTCAGATCTGATTGTTAGACATCGTCCCTGATATTGGTACATATAAACTAAAACATTTGGAAATTGCTTCCACTCTCTAAAACCCTGCCTTTTGTGATGCTGCAATATCCTATTTTAAATGTCAGATGTTGACTATTAATCCTTGCTTTCCCATTACAGTCTTACTGTCACACTCGTAGTATAACTCTTTTCTTAAGATGGTCTCCAGAAAGCTCATTGCAGAAAGAAACACACAGACACACACACACACAGTATTTCTCTAGTGTTTCCTTCATGATACATTTAAGTTAAATGAGTCCTGTCTCATGTAGCTGCTGGAAGTCCAGTAAATTATTTTAAACCACCAAGAATCCCAGGGATATGTGAGAGGTAGATGTGTACTTTTATATTCATGTCATGTCTCTGAATACACATTTCTGTTACTGGCTTAGTTATCAAATACCTCTCACCATCTTGTTTTCTAAACACTGTACTTTTCCCACACTTCACCCCAAGCATTGGCCCTGACCATTCTCCTTCATTGTGCAAAACATCTCATACAGTTATTCTATGTAATAGACTTTTGCTGAAGGTTAAAGGAATACAAGTAAGAAAGTGAAGAAAACTTAAACGTTAATAACAAACATCACCCTTTCTGTATCTATCTGTAGTTCCATAGTTGATCTACTTCTAGTTTTCCAACACCTGTTGGGAAATCTTTAGCCCATCTAACCCCTTTCCCACTGTAGCCAGGAATTCAGAACTTTTTCTTGTTTGGATGGGATGCTTGTTACTCTGTTATTCAAAGAAACACCTCCCCCTTTTTTGTGTCAAAAATCTCCCCAGGAGACAGGCTCTTGAGCCTCTCTTACCCACTAAAACGTCTCATTAAGATGTTCATGCACCCCCACCCCCACTCGTCCACACCAAATGTACAAATTTCTCACTGGAGGAAACTCTGCCACCCTCCTCCAGTGGAGGTCTGCAACGAGGCGGCGAAAGCTTTTGATCTGCAGAATTTGTCTTTCTTTTCTTCCTGTGCATGTTCCACCATTGTATTTTGGAAGCAGACAGTTTACTTTCTAGTTTTATAGGCCCAGAGATAAAAAGAAATTTTGCTCCAGGATGGATCATACCCAGAGTCTCATTCGTATCTGATTTAAATGATTTAAATAATGATATTTGAGATTCGAGAGCTGACAAGATTTAAATAAGCTTTTGTACTTGAGTTGATGTTGTAATAGTTTGAGGCTTTGGAGGGATGTTAGGAGGAGTAAATGTCTGTGTGGGACAGATGCGAGCCTTTGGGGTTAGAGGGTAGATGGTGGTAGGCTGAAAAATCATGTCCACACCCATATCAAAAAAACACTCTTTATAAGAAATCCGGGAAACTATGAATGTTACCTTATTTGGAAAGGGCCTTTTCATATGTGATTAAATTAAGGAACGTGAAATGAGGAGATAATACTGAATTATCTGGGTGGGCTCTCAATCCAGTGACAAATTTCCTTTTAAGAAAAAGACAGAGAGCTATCTGAAACAGAAGAGAAGAATGTGATGTGAAGACAGTCAGAGAGATTGGAGAGATGTGGCCACAAGCCCAGGCATGCCAAGATAGTCAATAGCAGCTGGAAGAGGAAAGAAGCAAGTTGTCCCCTAAAGCTTCCAAAGGTAGTACAGCCCACGATATTTCAGACTTTCAGACTCCAGTACTGTGAGAGAATAAATTTCTGTGGTTTCAAGATACCAAGATTGTGGTAATTTGTCACAACAGCTACAGAGAACAAGTACAGCGTCTTTTCCTCTTTTGCATTTGCGCCCACTCAATTGCCAGGAGCTATAATATTGCTAGTTATAGGAGTAGAAATGATCAATATTTGTTCTTGTTTGAAAAATAATAAAGAGTAGAATGATATAAATTGTATACATCCATTCACATAGAAGTTAAATATTAATTTGCCCGTACCACCCAATTCTGTGGGACACCAGCTGGGTGTCCTATTATTCAACTCAGTTCTAACACTATCTATCCAGGAATAGAATCCAATTCTACAGGTTAAGGGTTCAGTCCTACAAGACTGCCCCACTTACATTTCAGAGCCAGCCATAAACCCAGGTTGTCATCTGTACTTCTGATTGGCTAAAAATCAGAGATTTCTAGGATCTCTTCCCTGAGTCTGGTTAATTTGCTAGTGTAGATGAAAAAGGGATTCTGTGAAACGTAACCTCACAGGGTGATCTGATCATAAATTTCTCACTGGGCAGATCATAGTGAGTAGTCACACCTCAGGCACACTTTTGACTAACTTCTTTAGTAAAAACGCTTATCTTCTTTAGTAAAAAGGCCCTCAACAAGCCCTGTCTTGTTCTTGTTCATATAGGTTAACACACCTTTGAAATGCTAGAGTAACCCTTTTTTTTCAGACCCCTGAGGCATAACACCCTCAAGAAAGCACATAATCTTGTTAACTATCCTGTAATCCAATCCTCACCTTGCTGCAAACTGCCATTCTAGGAAGCATTTTTCTCAGTCTGTTCAGCTCTTCCAGGAATATCCTGTTTGACTCAAGTAAATTTTTATAAATATTCTCCACAGTTTTGGACATTCTTACCTCGACATTAGAATGGCTCACAGAACTCAGAGAAAAATTCTACTTACTAGATCAATTTACTATAAAAGGATATAAATCAGGAGCAACCCCATGATAGACATGCACAGAGCAAGGCGTGGGGAAATGGTGCAGAGCATCCATGCCCTCTTCAGGCTCACCATTCTCCCTGGATTTCTGTACGTTCACCAATCTGGAAGCTCTCTGCATCCTGTCCTTTCTGGGTTTTTATGGAGGCTTCATTACATAATCACAATTGATGAAATCATTGGCCACTTTGATTCAACCTCCAGCCTCTCTTCTCTCCTAGGAGGCCAGTGTGTGTGTGGGGGGGGTGATATTCAAAGTTCCAACCCTCTGATTAAGGTGTTGTTTCCCCCTGGAAACCAGCCACCCTCCTAAGGTTACCTAAGGGCTTCCCAAAAGTCACCTCATCAACATGAATAAAGGACCATTATTGCTCTTATCACAGAAAATTCCAAGGTTTCTAGGAGTTGTGTGCTGGGAATAGGAAGGAGGCTGAAGACCAAATACCTCTTTCTTACTACAAATCACAATATAACACATGCACAGGGCAGGCCTTTCTGAGCAGAGACCAAATGGTCTAAGGAAGTGAAGATTGTGGAGAGGCAGGCACTATCTGCCCTAGGTTGGGTTGCTTCAAAAGCAAACAATGAGCTAAAGATCTGGGGGCAGGTATATTTTTCAAGAGGTGATCCCAGGAAGCACAGATGAAGGAGTGGGGAAAGAGAAAGAAAAAGAGAGATAAAAATGTGCCAGTGAGTAAGTTACCCCAGAAAGCAGCAGGAACTCTGTCCCATCAGGACTGTCTGAGGAACTTTGCAGAGCACGTGTCAGAATAGTCCATGCCCTCACCCTGCCACCAAGAAAAGAGGGACCAGGGTGTCTATCCACCATATTCATTCCCCACCAGGTTTCCTTCTATTGAAGACCTGGCACCTTTCAGCTTCCCCTGGGGAGAGCTGAGCAAGCCCTCAAACAAGAATCAGACAAAGCTCTCCCAGCTGACAGTATCAATACCCAGACTTTTGTGGTGGGAAACTATAAGCATCATGGAAACCTAGCATTTTCACAGCAGATGAACTCAGAAGTAGGCCAAGGAAAGAGGTGGCAGGACATGAACAGTGCTTGATAGCCAAGATTCAAATCCTGGCTCTCCCATGTACCCACTGTGTGCCCTAGGGTAAATTACTTAGCCTCTCTGTATCTGTTTCCTCATCTGTAAAATGGAGATAATTATAGTACCTACCTACTTCATATTATATATTAAAAGAGTTATTATGTATAGCAATTAGAATAGTGCTTAATTTATACTAAGAATTATTTGTTAGGTTTGTATTATCTGAGATAAGATTATAAATTTATTAAATCTAAACCTGTTCGTCATTCAATCCTCAGTGCTTGTCCCTGAGGTTGACAATAGGAAGAGCTGTATGAATACTTAATGAGTAGACAACAAAGAAAATTTGAGATTATTGCCAGATTTCTTGGCTATATAACGGTGAGTATCAAACTAGTTACTCTAACCAGACTATCTAACCAGTCACTCTAACCAGTATCCGCCAAGGACCACCCAGAACACTTATATAGAATAATATTACCCTAAAATGAAGTTTACTGTGGGGCCAATAATTGAGTTTGCTTCCAGAAGGGTCTGAAGTATATTTCAATAGAGTTTCACAAGCCTATTTTCTTGGGTAATTTCTACATTCTCTTGGGTAATTGTCGCATTTCGTAGAAACCTAGCTACAAATAAAATTAATGGAGTTTCTTGACAAAAGAAAAGAAAATCAAGGTTTAGGCAGCTGCTTTTTAAAGAAACCCTAAGTACCAAGAGTTTTGCCAGTGCCAGTGGTTAAGAATAACGTCTAAAGAATTGAGGCTAAACTTGAAGATTTCCAGATTGCCCAAGGAACAGAAAGCTAAGGAAAGGCCAGAGACTTTTGTTATACCTATGGGAAAAGATAGAGAACAGAATCCTAGCAGTAAGAAATGAGAGAGGAAACAATGAGTACTCCACACAGCAGGCAATTGGAGCCACTGATGGGCCATCACAGAGGGCAAAATACACCTAAGGAAAGAGAAGAGGAAGAAAAAAATCACTCAGTGAATGTCTAATACGGGCATCAAAACCTTGCATTTAAGATTTACAGAAGCACTTTCACTTAATCTTCACAACGCTATTTTGAGTAAATAATATTATCCATGAATTCATGCTAATCGATCTCACTCCCAAATCCATGCACTTTCCAGACACTTTCAAAGGAGGGAGTGTGTAATGCAGTCCCTACGCATGAACTGTGAGCTATGCCCAGAATGTTAGGAACAAACTTCTGAAGAATTTGCAAAAGAACATCAGGATGAGAAAGGCCTCCCTTGGCTACCCGCTCTGGTTATCTCAATTATTTGAAAGCAAGGAAGGAAATACCAATTGCCATAATTCCTCTAAAAGTGTCTTCAGGTTTAGAATAAAATTTCATAGTATCTTACAAAACAGAGAAAATATTAATAATAACATCCTAACAGGTGACCAAGTTGATTTCAGAGTCCAGAAACTCCTTATGTGAGTTCTTGCCAAATGACAGTATTTGAACGCAGGTTCTCAAGAAAGGTGAGTTGGTGAAAACTTTGAAGCCAGAAATAATTTCAAAGGAAATAATGAAAATATGCTCCACTTTGGTTTGGTTTGGTTTTGAACTAAAACTCCTTCAATAAAGAATCTGGTGTGAACGCACAAAAGAAATCTTAACTTTTTTTTTTTACATTTCTTTTTTTTTTAACATTTTTTTATTAGTTTCAAGTGCACAAAACAATGTAATAGTTAGACATTTATCATTTATATCCCTCATACAGTGACAACCCCCTACCCCCATCCACTATCCCTCTGACATCGCACACAGCCATTACATTTCCACTGTCTCTATTCCTAATGCTGTACTCCACTTCTTCTATGTATGCATATATATATATATATATTTCAAATTGCAGTTGACATTCACTATTGTTCAGCTTCAGCTTCAGGTGTACAGTGCAGTGATCAGACATCTACATCATCCCTGAGGTGGTCTCCCTAACGAGACAAGTGTCCATCAGACACCCTACAAAATCTTACAACATTATTGATTACATTCCCCAAATTGACTGTCGTATCCCGGTGGCCATCTTGTGGTCACCAACTGTGCTTTCCAATACCCTCATCTTCCCCCTTATCCCCATCCCCCCTTCCCAGTTTTTTCCTCTATGTCTCTGAGATTGTTTCTGATTAGTTCATTCATTCTTTTCTTTAGATTCATTCTTTTCTTTAGATCCCACATATAAGTGAGATCATATGTCACATATGTCATATGTGAGATCATTTATCTTTGTCTGACTTATTTCACTTAACATAATGGTCTCTAGGTCCATCCATATTGTTGCAAATGGTAAGCTTTCCTTCTTCTTTACGGCTGTGTAATACTCCATTATATAAATGTACCACAGTGTCTTAATCCAGTTGTCTACTGATGGGCATTTCGGTTGTTGCCATGTCTTGGCTGTTGTGTATAGTGGTGCAATAAACATAGGGGTGCATACATTTTTTTGAATTAGAGTTTTGGATTTCTCCGGATAGATACCTAGGAGTGGAATTGCTGGATCATAAGGTAGTTCCATTTTCAGACTTTTGAGATACCTCCATACTGTTTTCCATTGTGGCTGCACCAATCTGCAATCCCACCAGCAGTGCACAAGGATTCCCTTTTCTCCACATCCTCACTAGCACTTGTTGTTTGTTGATTTATTGATGAAAGCCATTTGGACTGTGGTGAGGTGGTATCTCATTGTGGAAACCTTAACTTCTGAATTTGTCAACTGTTTGTGTAATACAGATAAGCATCTTGGGTTTTTCTTTTGTTTCTTTTTGTTTTGTTTTGCTTTTGCTTTTCAGTCAAAGGTATACGGCTGACATTTGCAAATAATAGGTCTTTGGAATGTGTTTGTTCAGAATTTAAAGGGGATTATTAACTTTGGGTTTTTACTTTTTTTTCCCCTTTGCTTTTTGGTTTGTTTACTATTTTTTATTACTGGGAAATATATACAGTTGAGTGAGTGAGGTCAAAGCCTAAAGATCCTCTGCTAAAACCTCTTCAAAGTTGCTGGAAAATAGAGAAGCATCAGAGTTCTCAGTGTGCAACCATATCCAATTAAAAGATATCAATTATCTGAACAAGCACAAAGGAGCAGAGGGAAGTGGCTTCCTTTCAGATATTTTGTCTGAAATTTCTTTGGGTGGGTTGTCTTTGTATTTAAATCTGGCAATTAATTTCCTGTTGACATAAACCTGTTATTTTGTTTCACTTTCTAGAGGGCCCAACCCTGTCTTAAATGTTAATTGAATTTAGAAAAAAGTGATTATTTGGATTTCTGTTGATCAAAAAATGTTTTATTGGATTGAACTGTAAAAAATTACTGATACTGAACTATTTTTTGCTTCAAAATAGCAATTTTATATGCTTCAACATAATATATTTTTGCTACTTTTACTGGGAATAAGTTAACTAATATATCTACAGCTCAATAACATTCTGGAATATATTCTTGATTATAAAAGATAAAATTCAATTATGGTATGAGAGATTATCATCCAAAATTTTGGAAGTGCTAGAATTTGTAAAGCATAGCATTCTATTAACCACTTGTTTTATTAAGTTTTGTTTGTCTGTTTGTTTAACAAGTATTATTGAGCATCTGCTATAGTAGGGTAATTTTAACATATAGAAACTAGATTAAAAATTCATGGATTCTAGTCTCCACATTTTAGTTTTTTTAATTATTAAAATATAGCTAACATACAATATTATATTATTTTCAGGTATACAGCATAGTTATTTAACATTTTGTATACCTAAAGAAGTGATCACCATAAGTCCAGCAACCATCTGATACTGTACATGCTATCACAGTAATATTGACTATATTATGGGGTACATTAAATCCCCATTGTTTTTTTTTTTTATATCTGGAAATTTTAACCACTGATTCCCCTTCACCTTCTCCCCCCTTTTTAGATTTTTCAGTTACATTTGACATTCAATACTATTTTATATCAATTATAGGGGTACAGTATAGCGTTAGACATTTACCTAATTTAAGAAGTGATCCCCTGACTAGTCTAGTACCCACCTGGCACTACACATAGTTATTACCATATTATTGACTATATTCCCTGTGCTTTACTTTACATTCCCATGACTGTTTTGTAACTACCAATTTGCACTTCTTAATGCTATCACCTTTTTCACCCTGTTCCCCATCTATGAACCCAATAAATCTAGTACCCATCTGACACCATACATAGTTATTACTTACTATATTCCTTATTCCTTATCATTTACTATATTCCTTATTCTATACCCTACATCCCCATGACTACTATGTAACAACCAATTTGTACTTCTTAATCCCTTGCCCTTTTCACCCATTTCCAACCCTCTCTCCCATCTGGCAACCATCAATATTTTCTCTGTATCTATGAGTTTTTTTCTGTTTTGTTTTTTATTTTGTTCTTTAGATTCCACATATAAGCGAAATCACATTGCATCTGTCTTTCCCTTTCTGACACTCCACTCAGTACAATACCCTCCAGGTCCATCCATAACACCGCAGATGGCCATGTGACCTATTCCCTTCCATGGCAGAGCAATATTCCATTGTATATGAGGCTTGACAATTAAGTTCGCGAATTTGTTGCAATGATATTGCTAACTTTTTTTATATCAGAGGGATTATTTATTAAGAATTTGTACCAACTGGACAAACAATTAACCAAGTTTACTATTCAGAAGGGCTGAAAAGGCTGCGTTAAAAAGTTTGGCGACCTGAACTTTTCACCAACAGTTCGTGGCTCTTGCGTCACGACAAAGCACCAGCTCACAGGGCATTGTTTTTAGCCAGTAAGCAAACACCTATATTGGAACACCCTCCCTACTCACCTGATCTGGCCCCCAATGACTTCTTTCTTCACCTGAAAATAAAGGAAATATTGAAAGGAAGACATTTTGATGACATTCAGGACATCAAGTGTAATACGACAACAGCTCTGATAGCCATTCCAGAAAAAGAGTTCCAAAATTTCTTTGAAGTGTGGACTAGGCACAGGTGTCAGGGCATAGCTTCCCAAGGGAAGTACTTCAAAGGTGACCATAGTGATATTCAGCAATGAGGTATGTAGATCTTTTTCTAGGATGAGTTTGTAAACTTAGTTGTCTGACCTTGTATATGTACCACCTCCTATTTATCCATTCTTCCATCTACAGACACCCAGGCTGCCTCCACAGGTTGGCCCTTGTAAACAGTGCTGCAATGCACATATGGATACACATGAATGCAGGATTTGGAGTTTCTTTGGATAATTACCCAGAAGTGGGATTACTGGGTCTATCTTTGTCACTTGTAATAGCTTTTGTTTTAAAATCTATTTTGTCTGGTATAAGTATTGCTCCCACAGCTTTTCTGTTTGTTTCTGTTTTCATAAAATATTTTTTTTCCTATCTCTTTATTTCTAGTCTGTGTGTGCCTTTCAACCTGAAGTGAGTCTCTTGTAGGCAACATATGTAAGGGTTTTGTTTTGTATCCATTTAGTCAACCCATCTTTTGATTGGAGTATTTAATCTATTTATATTTAAAGGAATTGTTGATAGAAACATCATCATTGCCATTTTAATTTTTTTTTCCTTAAAAAATCCCTCTAACATTCCTTGTAAAACTGGATAGGTGATGATGTACTCCTTCAGTTTTTTTCTTTCTCGGAAGCTCTTTATCTGTCCCTCAATTCTAAATGATAGTTTGCTGGGTAAAGTAATCTTGGTTGTAAGTCCTTGCTTTACACCACTTTGAGTATTTCCTGTCAATCCTTTCTGGCCTGCAAAGTTTCTGTTGAGAGATCAGTTGATAGTCTTATTGGAGCTCCCTTGTAGGAAACTAATTGTTATTTTCTTGCTACTTTCAAGACTCTCTCTTTGTATTTAACCTTTGCCATTTTAATTATGATGTGTCTTAGTGTGGGCCTCTTTGGGTTTATCTTCCTTGGGACTCTCTGTGCTTCCTGGGCTTCTATGTCATTTCCTTCACCAGGTTTGGGAAGTTTTCTGTCACTATTACTTCATATAGTTTTTCAATTCCTTGCTGTCTCTCTTCTACTTCTCGTACACCTATGAAATGAATGTTGGTACACTTGATGTTGTCCCAGAGACCCCTTAAACTCTCCTCATTTTTTTTTGGATTCTTTTTTCCTTTTGCTGTTCTGATTGGGTGTTTTCTGCTACCTAATCTCCTAAATTGCTGATTTTATCTTCTGCTTCATCTAATCAACTATTGATTCCCTCTAATGGATTCTGCAATTCAGTTATTGTAGTCTTATTTCTGACTGGTTCTTTTTTATGTTTTAAATATCTCCATTTTTACGTTTCCTATCTCTTTGTTGAAGTTCTCCCTGAGATCACTGAGCATCTTTACAACCAGTGTTTTGAACTGTGCATGTGATAGATTGCTTATCTCCATTTTGTTTAGTTCTTTTTCTGGAGCTTTTTTCTGTTTTTTTATTTGGGAAATGTTCTTTATCTCCCCATTTTGACTCCCTCCCTGTGTTTGTTTCTATGTAGGGCTGCTATGCCTCCCTGTCTTAGTAGAGTGGCCTTATGTAGTAAGTGTCCTGTGGGACCCAGTGGTGCAGTCTCCCTGGTCACATTGCATCTGTCACCAGAGACGGGTGCTCCAGGTGTTTCCCTTGGGTGGGTTATGTATGCCCTCCTGTTGTAGTTGAACCTTGATTGCTGTTTGCAGGTAAATGGAAGGGATTGACCCTCAGGCTCTTTTGTTGTGAGGACTGGTTGTAACTACAGTGGAGGAACTGTTGTGCAGGAACTGACCCTACAGAGCAGGGTTCACTCTAGCGGGGCTCTTGTGTCTGCCCAATTGACGCGTTGGGTGTGTCATCCTTGGAGGTGGCCAAGTGATGCTCTGGCCCAGTATGAAGCTGGCCACTGGGCGTGCCAGCCCCTGGGCCTCCTGGGAGGGGCCTACTGCAGACCAAATTCAGCTACAGTCTGTGCCCTGCCTGAAGCTATCTAGCATGAGCCACTGAGAAATTGCAGTTGGCTATTGCTGGCATTGTGCTTAGAGGATCCTTGAGATGCCAAGCCATGAACCAAGGCCAGTTGTAGCTAGCACTGGGCTTAGGGCTGCTCAGCCAGAGGTACAAAAACACACCAAAGCCAGGTGCTGCTTGTTTGGGTTTTGTGAATCTTTGGACAGATTTTAGGAAAGTCTGCAGCATGAGTCAAGGCTGGCTGCTTATACAGAAAAGCCACTGGAAGCTGCTTCTGTGTGGTGGGGTGGGGTCTTAGGGTATCAGGGCAAATGAAAGATGTTAGCTAGTTTGATGGAGGCTCAAATGGCATCTGCCTGCATCTGTGAGCAGGGAGGGAATGGACTCAATAAAGGAACAATAGCTTCCACCAGCTCCTCTGTCTGGGAGAAAGCTGGCCCTCTATCCCTCACCATGAAGCCAGATAATTCAGTTCCTCTTCATGTCCTTGGCACCTTTTTTAACTGCTGTCCCAGTGCTGGAACTCAGAGTGAGTGAGTCTGTCATCAAGTGAGTCCATGTGCAGTCCCTTTAAGAGGAGCACCTGGGAGTACAGCTGCCCTCCATCTCACTCAGCACAATCTGCTGGTTTTCACAACCAGAAGTTATGGGGACTTCTCTCCCCAGCAGTGGAACCCTCACTCAGGGGTAAACCTCCACAGCTGAGATATCCCTCTCAACTTTTAATTGTCAAGTGGATGTGGAAGCAGCCAGTTCTGTGTCTCTGCCCCTCCTACCAGTCTTGAGATGGTTTCTTCTGTATGTCTATAGTTGTAGGGCTTCCGTTCACCTAGAGTTCAGGTGATTCTCAATAATGGTTGTTCTGTGGTTTAGTTGTATTTGATGTGATCCTGAGAGGAGGTGAGCACAGTATTTACCTGCTCTGCCATCTTGACTGGAAATCCTGGCTTCCCCTCTATTTTAATGTATATCTTCATGTCAAATTTTTCTTTTCTATAAATGGAGGAACAATGATGAGGTCTGACTCATAGAATTGTATAAATTAAGTGAAATGATAACTGTGCCTCACAACACCTGGCTCATAGTTACCACTCAGTAAATGTGAGTAAAACAGGCAATTGTGTTGTCACAGAGATCACAATCTAGTAAGGAAGACATACATAAATTATCACCATTGTCATAAGTTTTTGTAAAGGAGAAGTACAGAGTCCTACACAGGTGTGAGTAATAGTACTCTGTTGCAGTCAGGAAAAACTTCCTTTGGAAAATGAAAATTGAGCTGAAAGCTGAAGGATAAATACTAATAAATAAGGTGAAGGTTTGATGAAAATCATTCCAGGAAGAGGAAAATATATGCTTTACATTTGCAGGGACCATAACATTTTGGGGGAACTGAATAAAGCCAGCAGGGCTGAGGTGCCAAACTTCTGCAAGTGAGGTAACAGTGGGGGCCCAGTTACATAGGGTATTTTAATCCATGTAAATTCCTTTAAATAGAGAAGTGAAGTTATTGCCCAATTATGCTGCATAACAGAAACCTTATTCTTTAAGGTCAAAATATCCAGTATCACTTATTTGTTTTGTAGCATTTATTAAAAATAATTTGATGTCCTTTGGCTTCTGGCAATAGGTACAATTATTTTTAAACATAGTACATACACAGAATATTTCCTTAGGTCTGGTTTCTCCATTTTTAATACACAAATAATGTCAAAAATTTGCTGAAACATGAGGTTTAAGGGCACAGTTCTCCAAACTGCTAAGTTTTGCCAAGAATTCTAATACCAACTATAAGTTTTGGGGGGTTCCCCAAAAGCACTCTCAGGTTTCATAATTTACTAGAAGTACTCACAAGACTCACTGAGAGATATTGTATACATTGTTATGGTTTATTAGAGGGAAAAGACACATTCAGTTTGGCCAAGGGAAGTGATACATAGGGCAGAGTCTGGAAAAGTTCCAAATGTGCAGCTTCTGTTATCCTCAAGATACATTATCTTCCCAGCAACAGTGTGTGACAATATGCATTGAGTATGGCCAACAAGGAAGCTCACCCAAGCTTTGGTGTCCAGTTTATTATTGGGACTTCATTACATGGGTATGATTGATTGATTGATCGATTGCCTCCGTGGTTGTACTTAGTCCTTAGTCTCCTACTTGCCAGAGGTCAGGCTGATACCATGTGGCCGAAGGGGCCCACCATGAGTTACCTCATTAGCATAAGTTATCATATGTGGTCCAGGAGGGCCACCATGAATGACGAAGACACTTCTATCACTCAAGAAATTCAAAGAGTTTAGAAGTTACCCCCCCCCCCCCGGTTGGCTTGAGACAAAGGCCAGATTGTTTTACTATAAAAGCCAAATGTTTTACTATAAAGGCCACTTTCTGACCTTTGGCCAAGACTCTCTTACAATGAAACAATCATATCTGTCTGGGCATCTACATTTAGTGTAAATTTTATATGACAGACAGAGCAATAGTATCATTATGAATGTGCCTCACATGTAGAGGAACAAATGTGGGGTAGGGATAGATTTAAAGAAACAACTAATCTATTCTATAAAATCATTATAACACTTTCATATTTTTGTGCATTGACTTATCATTATTTGTACTTTATAATAAGTGTGTGCAGCATTATGTAGTATAAAAATTAGTTGGTAATTGGCAAAATCCAGTTTTTCATCAGGCCAGTCATTTTCCATTAGTATTACATCCTGGGGAGGTCTTAACTCAATTTCCCAACTTGACCACCACTATCAGTAGTATAAGCTTACCAACAATGTTATACCATATCACAGTATGGCAATTGATGTGAATTAAAAAAAATGAGTCAAATGTTATTGGCACATTACTAGAGTCCTACTCAGTCATTAACAATTAGTCCAGTCCATCATCATATTGTGTAATCAAAATATCTCCCAGAGTGATGCCACTCAAGTTTGCAGGTTTCTCTTCAATCTTGTCAGATTGCAAAAGCAGAAATGGTATTCACCATTCCAGTCATCTGGTGTAATTGAACTAAGATACGATATTATCTCTTGTTCTGAGCTTCTCTCAAAGTAGTAACGTAATATTTGATTTCCCTCATTGCATAACCCATTTATTCGTTCTCTTACCCCCAGCTACTATTCTTCCCCAGTACTATTTGGTTTTACCTACACATTTCCACCTTTGCAAGAGACGCAAAGTTTGGCCACTCTGTAGGTCCAGAATGCTGGTGGTAATACTAGCCTAGCAAGTACTTCCCCCTCAGTCCATTCCCATTGCACAGGTTAAGATTGCATAATGCATCACTAATGGGCTACATTATACACACTAGGCAACTAGTGTTACAATTCCCTTCAATCCCAATTATGCTAGACAGGGTGAAGGTATTTTTCAACCCATCAGGCCCTTAGGAATTACACCTAATATAAAGGTTTAAAAATATAGTTACAGTTTTGTTTTGTTTTTTTATTGCAGGGTCATCTCTGCTTCTGGCACCAATACTTGCAGGCCTGGACCTAGGACCACTGCATCAGGTAAGGAAAAAGGAAAGTTTAGATGATGTTAGGAAAACAGAAAATAGTGTAGTCAACCCAGTATCCTCCCCACTGTGGGAAGAATTCTATAGTCATGCCAGAATATTCCCCAACTTCCTTCCCCTCAGGTTACTGAGAACAGTAGAAAAATCTATCTAGTGGGGACGCTCTCCCTGGACCCCCCCCCTTATGTTGAACAGACTCATGAAGATGCGTAAGCCAACGCTTCATGCTTTTATCTACCTGATTTTAAACAATAAATGTGCCAATTCCCCATTCTAATTCCCTGTCATACCATTACTCTGACGATAATACCTCTCTGTCCATTATTAGATATAAGAGCTATAAAGTGTGTTCCTTGCTCTGATGGAATATGACTGGGCAGTTCAAACTGGTGTTTCTCAAAACTACCCTCAGTTTCCGTAAATTGCTAGGACTCACAGAACTCTCTGAGAGCTGTTATAATCACAGTTACGGTTTATTTTTAAAAAATGCATTAAAGTCAGTCAAAGGAAAAGAGAGCAGAGTCTGGGAGGGTTCCAAACACAAGACTTGCATTTTCCTCAGCACACCTTAACCTATTTACATTGATGTGTGACACATATGGAGTAGTAACAACCCAGGAAGGTCATCGGAACTTCAGTGTCCAGACTTTGTATTGGGGTTTCATTACTTGGGAATGACTGATTAATTGATTGCCTAAACTGTTACATTCAGTCTCTTGCTCCCACTCTCCAGAGGTCAGGCTGATAACACATGACCCAAGAGGCCCATAATGAGTCATTTTGTTAGTATAAACTATCAGGTGTGATCAGAGGGATCCACCATGTGTTATCTTGCTGGCATTAAGTGACAGATGTGGTTCATGCCTACCATGAATAACAAAGACACTCAGATCACCGGGGATGTTACACGAGTTTAGAGATTACCTCCCCAGAGCCAGGAATGATGCTAGACCCCTTTTCCAGCAAGGCCAAATACTTTACTACAAAACATATCACTTTAAAATAGGTAATGCATAAAATTTCACTTTTGAAGTTGAACTTTTACGAAATGTGCACTTTTCTTTAGCCCTCTAGGGAACAGAGGTGAAGTTTCCAGGTGAGTGTGGGACATACTGCTAGCTGATCGTGAAATAGCCAGTCTACCCTTCATCCTAACTAACAGTTTAGAAAATGGTAAAAAATAAAATAGAAAGCAAAGACACATAAAAAGGATCAACAAAGCTAAAATGAATTACTATTTCCATAAGAAAACTATGGTAAGGTAGATGAAGAAGAAGAAGGAGAGAGAAACAGAGGAAATAGTAAGGAGGGACTAGCTTAAAGGATTAACATTAGAAATATAAGGGAGACATAACAGATGCAAAAATTTAAACAGATGATATAAGGATATTATGAACAAGTTTATGCCAATAAATTTGAACACTTAAATTGGTCAAATTCTTAGAAACTGAGTAAAGAGAAAAACACTATAGTCCCATAACCATTAAAATATATGGATTGCTAGTGAAAAATCTTCCCACAAAACAAAAACAAAACAAGTCTAGATATGGCTTTTTCAGAACATTCGATAAAGCACATATAAAAGGAGAGGAAACACTTGCCTAAAGCCAGCCCAGAATCAAAGGGAGGGGATTACACTCCACCTTGTGTGGAAGGATTAACGAAGAATTTGTAGCCCATCTTTAATCTACCATAAATTAGTTTCCTAAAATACTGTAATAAGGAGAAGAGTGTCACTGAATATCTTCATTTCTTTCTAAGAAAACTGCAAAGTAGAAGTACGTTTACATATAGCGTAGTTAAATATAAATTAAATCTACAAATCATGGTAGAATTTGTTTAATTAGTGGTGTTTTACAATGCAATATTCAAATGAAATGGCTAATACTATATAGATCATGGAGGAAAGGAGATAAACTCTATGTGTGTTAGAGGGGATTAGCTTTATTTTATCGTATCTTGACTTGTACTGGCATAAATTGATTTTTTCTGTGTTTTGCAATTTTTGCCCTTACTATATTTATACAGTGTAGCAAATTCTTTTTATAAAAATATACCTATTGACACTTAAGTACACCTTTTATAGGTCTTTAATAAATTTACAGATGTTTATCACCTGTTATAGATATTGTCTTGCCTAAAATAGGCATCAGAATTTGTTAAAATTCATGAAAGAAAAGATGAGCATAAAACAGGTCTAAGAAGACAATAATCTGCTCTGTAATTTATAGGAAACAATTAGGTCGAACAATTATAACGATGAAGAGGAAAAGCAATTCCTGAGCTTACCCTAAATCTTAAGGCTATTTGCCAGTTTTTCACTGCAACTACACATGATGTGTGTTTCATCTGATATATTTAAATCAACATTGTAAAAAGTTAGAAGAACCCTTTAGCCTCATATTCAGTTTTTAGTTTATTCTATGGTATGTATATGATTTCTGTTACCTCTTATATATAAGCACCAGGAAGGTCGAAACTATGTTAATGGTGGAATTCTGGCATGACACATTTTTTTCTTTTTAGTATTGAGGTCATTTATTCATAATGTATTGTTTCACTCATGCAACAAAATATTTTTTATTATAGTTGACATGCAATAATATATTAGTTTCATAGACATTTTTTATCACTACCTCTGTAAAAGTCTTTTATCTATGAGCTTGATGAATTATTCCTTTCTTTTGAAAATTTATTTCAGGGAAGTTTTTTGGTGGGCAATGGATTATAAGTACGCAAGTATGCTTTCTTATGTATTGGCTACTACCATGTTTCCCCGAAAATAAGACCTAGACGGACAATTAGCTCTAATGTGTCTTTTAGAGCAAAAATTAATATAAGACCTGGTCTTATTTTACTCTAAGACCCGTCTATAATATAATATAATATAATATAATATAACATAACATAACATAACATAACACCAGGTTTTATATTAATTTTTGCTCCAAAAGATGCATTAGAGCTGATTGTCTAGTTAGGTCTTATTTTTGGGGAAACAGGGTAGTTATAATTTTATGGTACTTTTAAAAGATTTTTATTAAAATATAGCTAACATACAATATTATATTAGTTTCATGTGTACACAATAGTTATTCAACATTTATATATCAAAAGAATTGATCACCATGATAAGTCCAGCAACCATCTGATACTGTGTTATGCTATCACAATTTTATTGACTGTATTCTCTAAGCTGTATGTTACATCTCCATGACTTATTTGTTTTATACTGGAAATTTGAACCTCTTATTCCACTTCACATTCCCTCCCCTTTTTAGATTTTTCAATTACAGTTGACATTCAATATTATTTTATATTAATTACAGGGGTACAGCATAATGGTTAGACAGTTGTATACTTTAAGAAGTGACTCCCCCTGACTAGTCTAGTACCCACATGACAACATACATAGTTATTATCATATCCTCGACTATATTCCCTATGCTTTACTTTACATTCCTGTGACTATTTTCTAACTACCAGTTTGTACTTTTTAATGTCCTCACATTTTTCACCTGGCCCCCCAAACACCCTCCCATCTATGATCCTAATAAATCTAGTACCCATCTGATACCATACATAGTTATTTCTGACTATATTCCTTATTATTGACTATATTCCTTATGCTATACTCTACATCCCTGAGACTACTGTGTAACAACCAATTTGTACTTCTTAATCCCTTCCCCTTTTGCACCCATTCCCAACCCCCTCCCATCTGGCAACCATCAAAATGTTCTCTGTATCTATCAGTTTGTTTCTGTTTCTGTTGTGTTTATTTATTTTGTTCTTTAGATTCCACATATAAGGAAAATCACAATGCATCTGTCTTTCCCTGTCTGACACTCAACTCAATACAACCCTCCAGGTCAATCCATGACACCGCAGATATCAAGAAACAATTCCCTTCCATGGCCGAGCAATATTCCATTGTATATATGTACCACCTCCTCTTTATTCATTCTTCCATCTACAGACACCCAGGCTGCCACTACAGCTTGGCCATTGTAAACAATGCTGCAGTGAACACAGGGATACACATGAAACCTCGAAATAGGATTTTGAGTTTCTTTGGATAATTACCCACAAGTGGGATTACTGGGTCTTTCTTTGTCGCTTGTTATAGCCTTTGTTTTAAAGTCTATTTTGTCTGATATAAGTCTACCACAGCTTTGTTTGTTTCCTTTTTCATGAAATATCTTTTTCCCATCCCTTTACTTGCAGTCTGTGTGTGTCTTTGATTTGAAGTGAGTCTCTTGTAGGCGGCATATGTGAGGATCTTGTTTTCTTATCCATTCAGCCACCCCATAATTTGATTAGAGAATTTAATGTACTTACATTTAAAGGAATTGTTAATAGATATATCGTTATTGCGATTTTATTATTCATATTTTGGGGGGTTTGTTTGTTTGTTTGTTTTTTGTCTTAAAGAAGTCCCTCTAACATTCCTTGTAAAACTGTATTGGCAGTGATGAACTCTTTTAGCTTTTTCTTGTCTGGGAAGCTCTTTATCTGTCCTTCAATTCTAAATGATAGTTTGTTGGGTAGAGTAATTTTGTTATAGATTCCTGCTCTTCATCACATTGAATATTTCATTCCAATCCCTTTTGGCCTGCAAAGTTTCTATTGAGAAATCAGCTGACAGTCTTACATGAGCACCCTTGTAGGAAATTAACTGCTTCTCTCTTGCTGCTTTTAAGATTTTCTCTTTGTCTTTAATCTTTGTCATTTTAATTATGATGTGTCTTGGTGTGGGCCTCTTTGGAATCATCTTGTTTGAAACTTTCTTTGTATCCTGGGCTTGTATATCTATTTCCTTCACCAGAGTAGGGAAGTTTTCAGTCACTATATCATTAAATAGATGTTCAATTCCTTGCTCTCTCTCGTCTCCTTTGGGAACCCCTATGATGTGTGTGTTGGTATGCTTGATGTTGTCCCAGAGGTCCCTTAAATTCTCCTCATTTTTTTATCCTTTTTTCTTTTTGCTGTTCTGATTGGGTGTTTTCTGTTGCCTTAGCTCCTAAAACGCTGATTCAGTCCTCTGCTTCATCTAATCTACTGTCGATTCCCTCTAATGTGTTCTTCAATTCAGTTATTGTAGTCCTTATATCTGACTGGTTCTTTTATATGTTCCTATCTCTTTGTTGAAGTTCTCCTTGACATAATTGAGCCTCTTTATAACCAGTGTTTTGAACTGTGCATTCAGTAGATTGCTTGTCTCCATTTTGTTTAGTTCTTTTTGTTTGTTCTATTCTTTTATTTGGGACATGATATTTTGTCTCCCCATTTTGGCTGCCTCCCTGTGTTTGTTTCTATGTATTAGGTAAGGCTGTTATGCCTCCATGTCTTAGTAAAGTGGCCTTATGTAATAGGTCGTCTGTGGGACACAGTGGTGTAGTGTCCCTGGTCACCAGAGCCTGGTGCTCCAGGTATATACCTTGTGTCAGTTCCTCCCTATAAGTCCCTGGAGTCTTTCGAGCTGCTGCCCCAGTGCTGGAGCTCAGAGCCGGTGCGTTCTTCAGTGAGTAAGTCCATGAACAGGACCCATAAGAGGAGCGCCTGGGAGTACAGCCACCCTCTGGCTCACTCAGCCACAATCTCCACTGGTTTTCATAGCCAGAAGTTATGGGGGCTTCTCTCCCCAGCCCTAGAACTCTGGGCTGGGGAGCTTGTTTTGTTGGGTTTGGACCCCTCGCTCCTCTGCGGGGTGCCTCTGAAGCCAAGATATCCCTCCTGATTTTTAATGGTCACATGAGGGTGTGGGACCAGCCCATTCTGTGTCTCTGCCCCTCCTACCAGTCTTGAGGTGGCTTCCACTGTATGTCTATAGTTGTAGGGCTTCGGTTCAGCTAGCGTTCAGGTGATTCTCAGTAATGGTGGTTCTGTGGTTTAGTTGTAATTGACGTGGCCCTGAGAGGAGGTGAGCACCACATTTACCTATTCCACCATCTTGACCAGAAATCCTAAAATGTTATGGTACTTTCCTTCCTTCCGGCAGTCTTTTATTCATTCACTCAAGAATTTTCATTGAACTCTTATGATGTTCCTAGTGGTGTGATAGGCATAGAAGGTCAAACTGTGACTAGAAAATGTTGCCGGATGAAATACAGGATTCCCAGTTGAATTTAAATTTCATATAAACAACATACGTATAACAAAAAATATTCTTTACCTGAAATTCAAATATAACTGGGTATCCTGTAATCTTTTTGATTTTACTTATTGTGCATGTATGCTAAATATGACAGCAGTGGAAAAATAAACACTGTTCCGATCTGTTTAAAGTCCAGCGCACAAGGCAGATACTAATCAAATAATCTTGCAGGTAAATGAAAAAATTATATCTGAGATAAGTGTTACCAAGTTTAGGCACAGAACTCCTGAAAGAGAAAATAATTGGGAGAAAGACCTGGTCGGGAGGACATCAGGGAAGACTTTCCTGTCAAAGTGCCAATGGACCTGAGGTACTATGGGCAAGGACACAGAGATGTTTTAACACTTACTTTTAAATGACAATTTTATATTAAAGGAGGACAATTTTATATTAATGGTGCAAGCAATCGAAAGCCTGTCTGTGCACCATGGTACAGAAATAAAGCCTTGTTTCAGGGGCGACGCAGTATTTGGCATCTAACTAATAATGAAACCGGAGTCTGCAAGTTTTAGTCCTGTATGTAATGGTGGTACAGGAGAGTTCCATTTTAATATTCAGTTCCTAATACTATGGATATTTTCTGAAATCAGAGAAGAAAAAGTGCTTGTCCTGTCATGCCTCTGGCTTTTGCTCCTGCCAGAAGTGAGAGGGAACATGTCTGGTTCTAAGTAGGAGGGAAGACTTATTCAGCACAAGCTGGTGCAAAAGACACAGATCTGTGACCCACTCACACGGGAGTTGCCAGACATCATGTTGCAAGTGACCCCACCCTACAGTGCCTCTGGCAGCATTCGGGCTCTCAAACTTTCCCAACTTCCCAGCTTGTGACTCCTGCCTCCTTTCCAAGTTTCTCTCTGCAGGCAATATTAAAAATGGTCTTGTATAGTTTGTGTTCATTTTCAGCTCTGGAATATGATTATTGTTCATCATCATTGTCATCGCTAGAATAGCCCAGCCACAGGTTTATATATGTATTCTCGTATGTTCAGGCTCCTTTAATTATCTTATTTATCTTTATGATATCTCTTAAATAAGTGGAAGAGCGACTTTATTATACCAATTTATGGATGCAGGAAACTGAACATACTGTCTCTAGGTGAGTTGCCTGAGTCCTTTTTCTGACTCAATCCACAGCAGGACCAACTGTTGACTTAGTCTCTTAGCTTTGCTTTGAACTACACCAACCTAGTTAAAAGTACAAGTACAAACTCACTGACTGAGAAATAATTATCTTGAAAAACTGCTAATAAGTGTAAAATATTAAAGCACAAAGCATCTAGTCGATTAGTTACAACTTATCAAAATAAACTGACCTATATAACTATGTCAACGGTGCCACTTGTTGATGTATAAAATTATGAGATTCCATAATTTTATTATCATGGCAAGCAGCATTATTATTGACTATAACATTTTAGACCCCAAGGTTAGCACATGTTCTAAATTTACTAATAAATTATGAGTATTAGAAATCTGCAAATGTGGGAATATTTAAGCTTTTTCTCAAAATTTATTAAGTACTTTTTGAATTTTAATAGTGTGGTATATCCCTTTCATAAAAATCAATGCCTGTGGGGGAAAATTTAAGCAATCTGCATTTGTAATATAACAACTTCTTTGTATAGCGCTTTGTTTTCTGAATGACACTATTTTTCATAATTATGTCTTTATCTTACTTTGTAGTAATTTAATGTACATTTGACTCTAAACTGATGTAAATATCAAATGTATAAAAGATCTATGGGTTTTATAATTATATAATGCTGTATTTTTTTAAAAAAGCTTTATTTTTCTAGGAAAATTTTAGAAACTGGAATACATGTGGTTTTTTTAAAGAGCCAGCTTTTGTTTATTCAACTTTATGAAAGCTAGAGAATTCCATGTTTATAACTGGAAACTCTGGTATTGAAATCCTGCCTTCGTGTGTAGCTTTTTATGAAAAATGGACAGATAAATTTTAAAACAGAATGGTTATTCCCTGGTCAGCCCTCAAAAATGATTTTACATTTTTCTTTTCAAATTGCATGTTCTTTGGAGCTGCTCTAGATACACTGTGGAGCAAACAGAGCTTGGTCCTGCTTTCTGCAGAAAGCAAGTCCAGATGGGGTACTTTTACCTGTACCAGGGAGGGTGTCAAGTAAGAAGTATCCCCCTAGAAACAGTGTGGTATATAAAACTGAAAACACAAAAGAATAAGAAAAACAAATGAAGAAACAAAACTCATAGACATAGACAATAGTTTAGTGATTACCAAAGGGGAAGGGCAAGAGAACTGACTCTGGGTGGTAAACTCATAATGTGATATATAGATGATGTATTACAGAATTGTACACCTTAAATCTATGTAACTTTGCTAAAATTGTCACCCCAATAAATTTTAATTAAAAAATAAAAAGAGAAGAATTGCAGGGCAGAAGTACATCTCCCAGATGTACCAGATCATCTGTGTGGCTTTTTCAATCTGTGTGTGAAAATATGCCCACCAGATTTTGAAATTAATTACTGCAACCTTGAAGATCCATTTTATAGTGAGCATACCTGTGACTGATGAGAATATGGTGTTATATTTCCGATGAATGAGGATTTAAAAAACAAAAAGAAAGAGAGAAGGAAGAAAAAAAAGGAGAGAAGGAAGGGAAAGAGAGAAGGAGGGAGGAGGAAGGGAGGAAGGGAGGGAGGGAAAAGAGAGACAGCGAGTAAGAAAGAAAAAGAATATTTTAGAATTACCACACACCATCTTTTCAGATTATACAGAACTCCCTCTATAGTAGCAGGATGTGGAAGATGAAGGGGACCTGAGCCCAAACTTTGTGCCAATCTCCAGGATGCCAGCAACTTTATGTAAACAATTCCAATGAGTTCTTACCACAATCTTATGATGTCGGTATACTGGCTCTATTTTATAATGAGAAATCTAAAATTCAGAGAGATAATGAAAGAGATCTTCCAGCTAGACCGAAAAGAAGGCTTTATAGTGCTTTCCTATTGCCCACATGGGTCTAAGCGGCAGATTTCAGATTGAGAAATGTGGAGAAGTATTTAGTTGAGAAGAACACTGAAAAGTCTTTGGAAGCAAAAATTTACCTAATAGCAGCCTTCAGAATGGATACATAGATGGTGGTGGTTTAAAAAAGTGCCCAAAGCAGAACATTTTAAAGGAATTTGAGAAAGCACAACCTACCCTTCTTCTCACCTTACTCAATGCAACCCTACCCCACACCCTACCCACCAAAAGTAAGAGTGCAGAATAATTGGGTAATGCTAAAGTCAAAACCCACCTCCTTCCCTATTTTATGTAGCGCCGGAAGTGTTGATGCTCTTGGACCCTGGTTGATGTGGGTTTCACCACTACCGAATTTCCCAAACCCTGCCTGACTTCATTGCTTTTGCATGCTTTCAATTCTCAAATTACTAAGGCTCATAAAAGTTCTCTTATGATTTGTCCTGTTGCTATTTGATTTCCACTGTCATTGTTGCTTCATTTGAATATTTTCTCAAAGCATCTTAGCAGAGTTAATTTTTGTTATGCTCCTTTCAGCATGACTAAGAAGGAAAGATCACCTGAATTATATTTTAGTGTAGACTCACTGTTGACTCTTTATAATAATCACATTCTCAGCAATCAGCAGTTGTGTCAAATTTCAAATGCCTTGGAATTATTTTTCTTGTCATGATTCAGATCCATTTTTCAGACTCTTATCTAAAATTAAACCACTTTTATGACGGTATAGTCTTGGAATCTGTCACAGTTAGCACTACCTTCCCTCTTTCTATTGTTTAAACTTACTACAAAGAACTAACAGAGAAAGTGACTAGATTCTGAACAATTAGTTCAGAGAATGTTTTAATCTAAGGAAGCATTAGATCCTAGAAGATAAAAAAATGGAGTCTTAACAGAGCATCACCTGACATTCAAAAAGGATATTTTGAAACATTAATTCCTGCAATGGTGTAAAACCCATTGCAGCAATGTGACTGGTGTCTGGAATAATTCTTTCCACCAATCCAGCAGATTGCCAGCAGTAAAGGCCTTTGTCACACACAAACACCTGTTTGGCTAGTTTAGTTTTTTTTATTTTTTATCTCCTTTCTTCAACTTAAATGCATTATGTAGGAATTTGCTGTGTGTCACATTTCACCTTATAAACAGAATGATGTATCTTTGGCCCAACACCAAAGAAACTATGAGAACACATGAAATAGATTCTATCAAGAAAGGTACTTTGTATTTATGAAGTATTATAATATGTTGCATGCTATCAACATCTGAACACATTCTAAAGTTGTAAGATGTGTATTTCTTTTCTGGCGTGTGAGACTACCAAACACCCTACAGCAAATCAGAATGATTCTGTATACATGAATATTTTATGCTATTGCACTGACTATTGCCTTCATCATGATGTCTCTTCAGTCTGAGAAAAAATAAAAAACACAAAATAGTTATTTCCATATTTCCAGCTCATATAAAATCACGATCTAGTAGTGAATCAATCATACAGAGATATTATTTATAAAACTTCTGATTTGTTCAGATGGATGGATCCCAAATAAGTAATAAAAATAATACTCATTAATATTCTGAGGCCCAAAGAGAATTGACTTGGCTGTTTAAAAATTAAAATAAAACAATGCTTTACATTTCTATAATCTGTTGGGTTTAGATTTTGAAAAAAAAAAAAATATATCTATCAGAGGCAACTCCTAGGAAAAAGGTGAAAGTAGTGGGAGATGAGAGCAGCATTGGTAAGAATTTTTCAAATGTAATAAAAACCTAATACTTTTCAAAAATCATGCTCAATGCCAAATTCTTATCATTGTGAAAGAAAGAAATGACTTCAGTTACAATTTGTATGGTATTTAAAATATCCACGAGGTACTTGGTTTCTTGGAAATTTTTTGTTGCTTTTTATTTTATTTTTTGGGTGCTGATATATTTGGTTTTTTGTTTTGTTTTATTTTTTTCTACTTCTTTTGCCTCCATCCCCCTCACCCCCCACCCCGCCACCACTCCAGTTGAAGCCATTGTTTCTCAGTCTACTTGTGTAGGACACAGCTCCCTGGCCCATGCTGGTATTATGAGCCTTGTGTTCCCCCCCAGCCCCAGAATGAGGCAGTTGGTCTCCGGTCATCAGTTGGCTACTCAGGTAGCCCACAGACAGTACAGCAGCCAGCCCATGGCAGCCCGTATCAGCCCAGCTCCAGGGAGAGCCATTGTTCACAATCTTAGCTGTAGAAGGCACAGCTTATTGGCTTATATGGGAATCGAACCAGTGACCTCGGCATCAGGAGCATGGTGCTCCAACCACCTGAGCCACCAAGCCAGCCCTATTTGGTTGTTTTGAACCTAGGATTATATGTTGAATCTCAACAATAGAAAACCATGAGGTTTGGAAAGCCATATCAAGAACAATCTATTTCAGCTAATTTCTAGGGTGTTTGTTTGCTAATAGACTACCTAGATATTGAAGTTTAGCCTAACTGGAGTTATGCAAATAGACATCATTCTTGGCTTCAAAATTATATCTTGATATCATATCATACCAGAGATCAGAGATAAACATACAAACTACCAGTTGTAAAAGAAACTGAAAACATTCAGCTAAAAATAACCATTACCCATGCCAGTGTAGAAAGAATAGTTTGGATAATGAGTCAATACTGAGGAAGCCTCGAAAACACCCCAAACAGCTGACTGAAGTAGACCACCATTTCCAATTTCTTCGTTCCTGTCATGGTGCCAAATTTCCCCCAATTAGCCAGGCTCACAACAAGAAAGGTTAATTTCATACTTTGCTCAGCTTCCTAAGCAATTAGGCACCTTTCTGAGCTGTTTCCAAATGTACTTGATCTTGATCACCTCTTTCTCATGGCACTTTAGTAGGCTAATTGTTCCCTGACTATATTCCTTTTCAGCAAAGGAAAAACTGTTGTTTGCTGATTCTACATTGATCTTTCTAAAAAATAGATGATAGATGATTGACAGATAGATAGATAGATAGATAGATAGATAGATAGATAGATGATGATAGATAGATAGATAGATAGATAGATAGATAGATAGACAGACAGACAGACAGACAGACAGATAGATGATAGATAGATGACAGATGGTAGATAAATAGGGAGACAGACAGACAGACAGACAGACAGTCAGACAGACAGAAAAATATAAAGTATATTGTTTGAGATCCTCATAAATTCCTCAGTCTAGTATTTATTCCATTTTATCCCCAGCCCAACTGTCTGAGATTCTTATAGTTCTGCTCATACTGCCTCATGTTCTAGTTATTTACTCTGTTCTTTTTCTTACTTTTATTTTTACCTGCTGTACCTTTGAATGTTCAGCTTCTCTCTATACATCTAAATTCTAAAATGATTAACCTCAAGTGGAGATAAACAACTTATCTGAAGCTATCGTTAGAAATTTACACTCAAGTCTCCTTTCTGTGCTATCAGCATTTCCAGAACATGTTATGAAATGGCCAGTATCAATATCTCTGTTTTCTAGTAGTTGATTGTATGGAGGTTAAATTATTTTTTTTTTATTCCATGAATCAGAGCTTCTTAAATTGTAAGTCATGACTCACTTATGGTTTATAAAATCAATTTAGTTCATTGATGAACCTTTTTTAAAAAAATGCAATACACTGGAAATGAAAATATGAGTGGTACACGGAGTAAGGATGAATATTGATGTGCAACTCTTTTGTTAAAAACAGAGAGAGAGAGAGAGAGAGAGAGAGAGAGAGAGAGAGAGAGAGATTGTATTTTACATTTTAACGTAAAATGTGTATTTTACTGTGGATCATGGTCATAAATGTTTTTTAAAAATTTATCAAAACCATGTTTATACTCATTCATATGTAGGGCTTTCATCCATTCAACATGTTGAGTACACTGAAAATATAAAAGAGAATAAAAGGTCTCTATCTTTGAGGACCTAGCATTCTCTTAAGAGACATTGGTATGTAAACAAACAATTTTAGTGTGATGTACATAAATTCTAGAATGCAGACTACAGATAATTCTCTGGGAATGTAGAAGAGGAAGTAACATCAGTTCCTTAAGAATCTTCTGTTTACTCAATCTTCATTCTGCTGGTGGGAAATCAGCATGCTAAGTTAAATTAAAATATTTTTTTAAGGGGTCGGTCCGGTGGCTCAGGTGGTTGGAGCTCTGTTCTCCTATTGCAGAGGTCCCACACGCTGCAGTGAGCTGCTGTGAGCAGCTGACCGACTGCCTCAGATGGGGAGAGAGGAGTGTAAGACTCATCATACAAGCATGGGACAGGGAGCTGTGTCCTACATAACTAGACAGAGAAACAACGGCTTCAACTGGAGTGGGGGAGGAGGCGGAAGAAAGGGGGAAAATATATATATATATATATATTATTTTTTAAGATATTAGCCTTATATACATTTTCTCTTCTTTTTAAATGTCATATTGTTATTAGTAAATAATAGAGCAGTAATATAAAATTCTGTCATGAGGTTGTAAAAATAATAATTCCTTTTTAGCAGGCTTGACCTATCTTTAATAATTGATACTTAGCATTATTCTTCAGAAAAGTTATATCAGTGAAACAGAGGAAAAAATAGACCTCCATAAATTTCCCCTTTTATGAAATGAGAAGAACTGGTCATAGGAAATCACTTGTTTTAATCTTTTCTCATAGTTCTCAAACATAATGTGTTTGTACATATGAAGTTCCATCATGATAAATATTGATGTCTAAAAATACATATGAATGAGTCAAAATATTTGGTACATATAGATTTAAAATAAGAGACTGGTACTATGTTTTAATTTTTCTTTCCCTGAAATGCAGTGTACTTTGAGTTGATTGTATCTACATTAAGAGCCAAATAAAAAATATTTTTCATAAAAGGAGTTAAGAAAAACCCTTGAGAGTTTCTCAAACATAGCAAAAATTAGAATTCCAGTCAGATTAAAAAAAGAAAACAGTAGAGTGTCCTTCTGCAAATGTAACCAAAACATGCTACCAATTTTTAAATAGAGTGCTTTCCTGAAACCTCATTAAACATACCCTGAATGTGTAACCTATCTGTTCTCTTGAATTCTTAGTTCATGCTATGTGAATAAGTGGTATTTATTCTTTCTCCAGCTTTACTAATTTCTGTCATTATTCTTCATTTGGAATCCATTAGAAGTTTTTACATGATCTGGTTGCAATTCATAATTTTAAAATTAAGGAGCATCTCTGGAAAGTTACATGTATATGCACACTGTCCTTCCTTACACTATTGCATTAACTAGAACTTGTTTTCTGTTATACTGCATGAAGCTTTTTATGCAACGCATTTTCTATGGCTCAATCATGCTATAAAGTCATGGGGGACTGTTTGCTTTGAGGAATCACACTTCAGAGTCCAAGCCTCTGAAGTTACACCTATATTAGGAGGTTGATTGAATCAGAAAGGAAGGAAGGAAGGAAGGAAGGAAGGAAGGAAGGAAGGAAGGAAGGAAGGAAGGAAGGAAGGAAGGAAAGGAGAAAGAAATCTGCATTTATTTAAATATCTAAAACTGCTTGAAATTTTATTAGTCAAATTTTCAATACACTACATTGAAGTTAATAAGTATAAACTCTTGTAATAAAATCTTCAGGTCACTACTTTTGGTAGTGAAGCAGTCTAGTTTTATTTGCTGAGAAGTCCTGGGTTTCTTGTAATGAATATCGTGTGTGCGTGCTCACGCGCGCGCTATAAATTTATGAGAATTTTTTAAAGATATACATAAACTGGTTTTATATATTGAAAATACATGCTTTCTCAAGAATTTTCCCTTGGAGATTATGTGGCATTTTAAAACAATCAATTTGTCTTAATTCTTTTATTTCCTCTGGTATAAAATACATGGTTAATCTATCCAGACCAAGAAATTATAGCTAACAGCTATAAAAGGGCTGTATACTTTCAAAGACTTGTCTCATACATTAATACATTCGATTATCATAATAATCATATGAACTAGACACAGTATAAAATGTTTTTGTTGCCAATTTACAGATGAGAAGATGAGGCCCAAATAGGTGAAGATACTTGCTTAAGCACTAGGGAGTAAAAGGTGGAGGTAGAATATAAATCCATATCTTCTGACTCCAAATTCCATATCTTGCATATAACCTGAACATATAAAACAGCAAAAATCCAGTTGTATTAGTCAGGGATCTCCAGAGAAACAGAACCAGTAGGAGATTTATCTATCTAGCTAGCTAGCTATCTATCTATCTAGATATATAAGGAGATTTATTATAGGAATTGGTTCACGTAGTTATGGAGGCCCAGAAGGGGCCTCTGTAACAATCTACCCTCTGTCAGCTGGAGATCAAGGAAGTCTGACTCTGCAATTCAGTCCTTGTCTGAAGGCCTGAGAAAAGGGCGGCTGTGGTGTTAAGTCCCAATCTGAGTCAGAAGGCCGAACAATGAGCAGGGCCAATGTTCAAGACATGAGAAGATGGATGTCTCAGCTTAGAGAGAGAAAATTCACTCTTCCTCAGCCTTTGTGTTCTATTCAGGCCCTGATCTTCTTTACTCCATCTACTGATTAAAATGCTCATCTCTTCCAGAAACACCCTCACAGACACACCCAGGAATAATGTTTTACCAGGTATCTAGGCATCTCTTAATTTAGTCAAGTTGACACATAAAATTAATCATTACACCAGTATTCTTAGAATTGTGCGTTGTCGCTGACAATATGCTGAGGTTCATTTCTTGAAAGCTCCATCAGGCTTTCTGTCTGCCCACATGGCTAAACCCTCCCTACTCTTCTACCTGTGCACCCCTACCTAGGCTCTGCCTTGTGTTTCTCTGCCCTGAATTCTATCTCAGTAGAGTTTGGAAGCTCTCAGTAGTGAAAAACTCTGTGAAATTGAGGGTTAAGTTAAATCCTGGAGAGGAAAATCTGGTCGGAATGGATTTTCTAGAATTTAAGGGCCCTTTATTGGTAGGCACTGTGCTGGGTGCTTTCTATATGGTAATTCTCTTATCACATATAACAATATGACTTGGGCATTCTCAACCCCTCTTCAGGATAACCTAACTGGGGTATGGAAAACTTAAATTCATCACTGCCAAAATCCCCTTGAGATATAGGTGGGAGCCTGGGATTCAACCCAACATCCATGTGCCCCAAAGTTAGGATCTTTTCACTATACTATTCTCTAGGAATATGCTTGCAAGAATGTTTGTTCTGAGATGAGGGGTTTCTAAAGAAAGTTGAGTTATTCTTAAGTTGCTGTTTTATCGACTTTTATTCAAAAGTGTAAGAACATTTAGTTAGTTGTTTTTGTTTTGGTTTTTCACGCACCTAAGTAGAAGACCTGACATATACAATGAGCTCCACAACTTCCTCACTCAGATCGTAGGGAAAGATTTGCCCTGAGAAGTTGGACAGACTGTCGTTATCAAAGAAGACTGGATTGAAGTAAAAAATAATTTTTATGGCAACTGTCAAAGGAACTCAAGGTTAAGCTGTATGACATGATGTTGGCTTATAGATTAGCTAAACTCCATCGATGGCATATTTAATTCATGACAGTTTTTGCAACCTCAGCCATAAAGAGAGAGCATGTAAAGCATGTACTGCTGGATAAGGACATTCAGGGAAATCAAAAGGCAGAGTGAAAAATGTTTGTTAACATTTCAAATAGGTATCTGTCCCATGAAAAAAATTGTTCAGAACTTCGCACAAAGTCACCTCAATAGTATAATTTCTAATGTCCACATTGACAGTTCATAATTCATCATTTTTGAAAATGAAAATTATCTCACCAATCTAGTAGCACTCTTTAACTCAGATTTATTTATTTGTTTGTTTGTTTGCTTGCTTGTTTGTAGCACGTATTTCAGTCAGATACTTAGACTCTAAAACAACACAGATATTTTAGAAATAGAATGAAGTCAGGAAGATGGACTGGTCTGTAACCAGTAATGTCCACAAAATACAATATTCCCAAGTTTACAAACGTATTAGAGTAAATCTCATCTTAAGAAAATCATACATACGAATGTTTGATTTACAAAATAGACAAATAATATTTTATTTTCATTGTAGAAGGGCCTACTCTGCTCCTGAGACAGATAAAACAGATTTCAGTTTCTCAAGACAGCAGGAATACTTACAGTCAAATTTCCCCAGTTCTAGTGTCAACTTTGGAGAACATCTATACTTGACTGTTCATTGTGTTTTTTGTAATTGTTTTGAAAGAATCCTCCACCATTTTTCCTCCCCCATATTTATTCTCCTGCCTAAATTTCTAAGTAAACTTGAAAGGTATTTTTGCCTATGCAGAATAAAAATATGTATTGATCTTTAAACTTAAAGTATCAGAGAAAATGTTCTCTTCCACAGAACAACTAGCTCAAAGAACAGGCTAGAATGTACCAATCTTCAGAATGCTTGGAATGTTTATGGGACCCCAGGGGAACTTCCCTGGGTCAGGCCGCTCCTCTCCTTCAGTTAATTCCTTGGGAATTATGAGCCTTCTTTGTCTCTGTAGACTTATTAACCCCCCTTCCAGTGGCATGTTCTTAAGTCAAGTAATGAAACTATACTGAATTTTTGTGTTTTATGATTAACCTTTATTTTTTCAAATGGCTAAAGGGATTGAATAAATCTTTGAGATAAAGCAGTTTCCATCAAACATCTGCTGACAGATGAGAACTAAAAATGACTGGAATAAAAGTTTCAGTGGAAAAGCCAAACAAAGAGTCATGTTCACCAACCACTTGAGAATCCCCCAAAAGGCAATACACCTCCCAAAAAGGACACAACCATGGTGTTAAAACTACTGGATAAAAAGAATCTTGCCATAAACTGAGGAAAGAGTATAAATATTTTAATGCTAAAACTACCAAAACATATTTTCTATCTTTAGGTTCTTATGTAAATACATATGATTGTAATGTTTGGGTGCAAAAAAAAAAAAAAAATCCTATAGTAAAAGATTATATGGAGGGCTTAATGTAGATTTTTTAAAAAGTCTTTATATTTTTGTTTAAAATTATGGGATTGACAATTTCATCTATAATGTTGGGAAAATCAGCCAGAAGTTTGTAAAATATGAAGTTAGATTGCTGCTTCACACAATACATATATAAAAACAATTTCCAAGTGGATAAAAGAGCTAAATGTTAATACCGAATAAGAACTACATACTAACAACTATAAAAGTATTCAAATTAACTATAGTTTTACATATATATATATATATATATATATATATATATATATATATATATATATGAAAATCTTCCTACAAAAAATATAAATACCAGAATTCATCATAGCAATATTCAATGATTGCTTTGAAAGTTTTCTTAAACAAAGTTAAGACAAATTATACATTGGGCAATAATATGTAAAGCAATTAAAAGGAATGATGAATACTCTGAATATATATATAAAAAGACCCTACAAATCAATATGAAAGGATAAACAAATAGAAAAATGAACGAAAGAACAAAAAATGCAAAGGTCAATATATGTATAAAAAGATGTTTAGCTCCTTGGTAAAAAGAGAGATAAAAAAAGAAAATAATGTTGTATATATTTTTGACCTATTAGATCGGCAGAGTATTTATAAAATTGATAATATCCAACATTGGAGAGAAAGTGGAGACTCACAAACTTTTCATGGGAGTATCATTTGCAATGCCTTTTTAGAAGGCAAATTAGCTAGAACATTCACACACAATGTGATATACAGATGATGTATTACAGAATTGTACACTTGAAACCTGTGAAATTTTACTAACCATTGTCACCCCAATAAATCAAAAAGAAAGAAAGAAAGAAAGAAAGAAAGAAAGAAAGAAAGAAAGAAAGAAAGAAAGAGAAAGAAAGATCTCAGAAAAAATATTAAATGAATTTCTAGGAAATCATTCTAAAAATTTAATTTCTAATATGCACAAAAGTATATGTATTAGTAATTTGAATATGGTATTACTTCTAATCGGGAGCAAAATGTTGAGATGATTTAGAACTTGAGTTCTAGAGTCAGACTGCAGGTCATCCAATCAGGGTGATATGTGTAGTAAGTGACCTTTTATTTGACTCCTTGATTTATTCATGTGTAAATATTTCACAGGTTTTTATAAGGATTAAATAAGATTATATAAGTGGGTAGTGACATCTCAGGTGGGTATTTACACATCTCATGCTCTTTTAAGTTGCAATTCCCTAATGATAAGTAGTGCTGAGCATCTTTACATGTTTAGTTTATATGCCACTTTCAAATAAATGCATATCTTTTCTGTAAATTCACTTTTGTACTTCACAATAGATCCTAGAAAATGTTACTTGTTAGTTGATATGGATCTTCCTCATGTTAAGGAGCTTAGAACTCAGTAGCACAGAATACCCATCCTCTATTAGGTTCTCTTCCTTTACTATCAGACTCCTGGTGTTGACAGAGGCAGCAATATACCCAGCTAAAACATTATATTTCCAAGGCTTCTTTGCATATAAAGATAACCAGATACACATTTCTGGTAAATGTGATGTAAGCAAAAAAATCACCGAGTATGTGTATTAGTTTCCCAGGGCTGCCATAACAAAGTACCACAGACTGAGTGGCTTAAATAACAGAAATTTATTTTCTCATGGATCTAGAAGACAGAAGTATGAAATCAAGTTGTGAGAAGAAATAGTTTCTTGTAAGGACTCTCTCCTGGGCTTGTAGATGGCCACCTTCTCTCTGTGTCTTCACATGGTCTTTGTGTATCTGTGTCCTAATCTTTTCCTCCATAAGAAGAAACCAGTCATATTAGATTAGGGTCCACTATAATGACTCCATTTTAACTTAATTACTTTTTAAAATTCCTTTTCTCCAAATACAGTCACCTTCTGAAATACTGGGAGTTAGGAATTTCAGCATATGAATTGTGGGGAACACAATTCAACCCATAACAATATGGTTTTCAGAAAAGCACTTTAACAAGGGCATAAGCCTTATTTGCATGTTATATTTCTTCCTTTTTTCTGCCAGGAATGTGTAAAAAAGGTCTGAAGTTGGAACAGCCATTTTGTCACCTTGAGGAAAAGGCTAAGAAAAGATCATCATTCTTGACCCTCACATACTCAAACTGTAAAAACATCACCTAATCCTATCCCTGAACATCTTGTCTTGTGTGTGTGTGTGTGTGTGTGTGTGTGTGTCTGTGTGTGTGTGTTGGGGTGTGGGTGTGGGTGGGGGTGATCTGAACTTCCACTGAGATGAGCAGTGTTCAAGAAGATTTAATTCTCAATAATTATAATTAAAATTTTATTAAAAGAAGAAACTTAAATGTCCATCAATAGATTGTTGCAAACAATGCGGCAATCTACTTATGAAATATTTTGTAGTCATTAAAGAAAAACATGAGGAAGACCCATATCAACTAACAAGTAACATTTTCTAGGATCTATTGTGAAATACAAAAGTGAATTTACAGAAAAGATATGCATTTATTTGAAAGTGGCATATAAACTAAACATGTAAAGATGCTCAGCAGTACTTACCATTAGGGAATTGCAAATTAAAACAGCACGAGTTGTCACTACCCACTTATTAAAATGGTCAAAATTCAAAACACCAACACTACCAAATGTTTGCAAGGATGTGAATGAAGCAACAGGAATTCTCATTCATTGCTGGTGTGGGAATGCAAAATGGTACGGCTACTTCAGAAGGTACTTTGGCGGTGTCTTACAAAGCTAAACATAGGCTTGACATAGATCCAGCAATTGCACTTTTAAGTATTTACTCAAATGGGTTGAAAACTTATGTCCATGCAAAAAACATGCATACAAATGTTCAGAAGCTTTTTATTCATGGTCATCAAAAACAGAGCACAACCCAAGATTTCTTTCGATAGGTGACTGGATAAATAAACTTGGGACATCATACAATGATATATTATTCAGTGATGAAAAGAAATGAGCTATCAAGCCATGAATAGACATGGAAGAACCTTAAGTATATATTGCAAAGTGAAAGAAGCCAGTCTGAAAAGGTTGCATTCTGTATGCTTCCATAAGTATATGAGAGTTTGGAAAAGGCAAAATTATAGTGATGGTAAACATATAAGTAGTTGCCAGGGGTTCAGTAGGTGGCAAAGGAGGGCTGGTGGAATAGGCAAAACACAGGGGAATTTTTAGGGCAGTGAAACTATTCTGTATGAAATCACAATGGTAAATACAAGATAGTGAGCATTTGTCAAAAACCATAGAATTTTATAGCATAAAGAATAAATCTTCATGGATACAAATTTTATAAAATCATTTGGGAGTTTGAGAGTCCCAGAATGGAATGCAGAAAGTGACAAAGGATTTTAAATGCATTACAAATCCCAACTGGGGAGACAGTCTATGAGATATTTGACCAATAATCTGCAAAACTGTCAAGGTCATCTAAAACAAGAAACTTAAAACTAAGAGGAGCCTAAGAAGACATGACTATTAAATTTAATGTGGTATCTTGGATGGGATCCTAGAACAGAAAAAGGAAATTAGGACACAGTTAAGAAAAAGAAAAGACAAATCACAAACTGGAAGAAAATATTTGCAAAACACATCTCTGATAAAGGATTTGCATCTATAATGTACGAATAATTTGGAAAACTCAATAATAGCAACAACAAAGCAACTGAACTTAAAAACTGCTATGGGGTACATTAAAAGTGTGCTATCTTTGCAGCAATTCTGTAAATCTAAAGCTGTCCTAAAATAAAAGTTTATTTAAAAAAAAATGCTTAATAGTGTCATATCTACTTAAAAACAATCCAGATATAAGATTTTATCTCATCTTAGAATGGACAAGTTGGAACAAAGCAGTAAAGTTCATTTATGATGCATTATTCCCGAAGAATAGGTGGTAGACTCTTGCTTGTTTTATTTTTCCCCAAAACCAAGGTGTGTGTGTATTCAGTGGTGGGGAGGGAGCAATAGAAGAGATGATCATACAAAACATTTCTTACATTTTTTGATGTCATATTCCATTTTTTAAATTTCTAAAGTAGGGATGTAGTCTATGATTGATGGGAAATTTTAATATGATAGATTTTTGTTTAGTTTGCCTTGGCTTCTTTCTATAAAGCTATTAATACACTATGTCTGCATCTTACAATTTATGGTATTTTATAATTGAAGAAAGACAGTATATGAACTGCATACAAGTGTGGAGAATAATAATGTCCTTCCCAAAAGAATCTTTCAGTTCCTGTTTCAGTTCATATGACAAGCTAACTCTTCCCCGAGGAGGAAGTTTCATTTGTTTATTTTTGTATTCACAATTGTACTTTGTGAGTACATAGGTCAGGCTTTACTGAACACAGTTTTCCTCTGAACCTTTAAATACCATTTTACATACATATGCCCAAGGCCTTCTGTCATCAGCTAAGTTAAAAATTACCTTAAGTTGGGGGTAGCTCAGTGCTGTGCACTTTTCTGTTTCATATCAAGCTTCCAGAGAATCGAGTATATTTGGGTAATACCAATACTAAAACCTGTCCCAAACCTCAGCACAAGCACAAAATAGGTGAAATCTAAAAATATAAATTTCCTCTGAACATGCTTTAAATATTCCAACCTCTAGACAAATACAGTTTCATGTCTCCAACACAAGATAACTCTCCAGGACACTCTCTTCCACCTCTGCTTCTCTAAAAACTACCTTCCTTTTAAGGTTCAATTTGTCCCCTCATCCGTGAAGTCTTTTTAAGAAATTCCAACCCTCTGATTGTCTCTACCTCTGCATATCTTTAGGATTTCTCACCCAGGACAAATGATATTGCCTTATATGGTTATTTGCCTTTTTCTATATCAGGCCTGGCTTTTATGAGTGTTATAATCCAGTTTACACCACGTGCCTTCCCACACATTAGGGGCTCAATATACAGCTGCTGATATATATATATAGCTCAATATATTATATAGCTGCTGATAAGGCCAAAAAGTCAAGAAGTGACCAACCACTCTGCCTCTGAATAGAACTGATCCTGAATAAAATGATGTAAGGGGATAATTCTTCACAGATTCTCTGACCCATGACTCACTCCAAAATGTGATTATTATATAATTCTCATACTTTGCAGTTACCAAAGACAAAGCTGAGCATTTGTAGGTACATGCATATTAGGAAGGCTTTTGGCAGTGCTATTACCAGCGTGGTTTGTGCAGTATTATGAATTAAGCAGTTCTGCCAAGGCAGATCTAATATTCTTTTCTGCACAATGAAGTAAATCTTCAATTTCTACATTCACTTTCTTGTTCATCCCTTTCTCTCCTTGAAATTTGTTTTGCAAGAGCATTTTAATGCATTTATCTCTTTCCCTCAGCTTGTGAAATTACTCATCCAAAAATGCATAATTGAGAGGTGTCGAATTACACCCATGGGATTAGAGGCTTTATGAATCACTCTAACATGAGAAAAAAAATGTTTGTATGAGAAGCCCTATATTTATATGAAAAAGGTACAAAGACTTTTTAATAACCCTGCCTCTCAGTTTGGGCAGGCCTCCAAGGGATAATTTCTATACACACAGGCTGCAAATCACATATCATTGGCAACATTTAAATGTGAAAATGCCCACATGCGGGCAGGTGCTTTTTCACTGGGAATTTACAGAGAACATTTTCATTGGTTTCTCCTCCTCAGAAACCTAAGACTTTGACACATCGAAAGAGAATGTCTAAACCTCAGACCAGCACATGGCAGACCTTTAAAATTGGAATTAGAATTTCCACAAGCATAGGGACACATGTGGTGTGGAAAAGAGATCATTATCTTTGAAGAAAAACTAGTAGGAGTTGCTGCCTGGTAGATAAAAAATGCTCTGCACAGCTTTAAGAATACCACACAATGCTTTAAAATGTGGATGGTTGGCTACATTCTACTTGAAATCAGGGGTTTTGTTTTATTAACAAGAAGTTCTAGAGTTCTTGATTCACCACGGTCAAGACGTCATGTGTGTGTCTGCTTGTGTGTGTGTGTATGGTCTTTATAATTTATATTTATTAAAATTAGTTGAGACTATCAAGAAAATATTTGGAGAATACTAGTGGCTCCTTGTTACAGCAGGAATCATGGGAACTTCACTAAATGTAATTTTTAGTCTACTAGGTCCCTTTTAAATGAAATGGCTGATATCGGCAATAGTGTCGGGCCTAGGAAAAGTATGGTTTGTGATTAGAAAACCTAACACTTCTAGTTCTCTAAAAGGTCCTCCTTGTTGGTCCCCCATTTCTCTCCATGTTCCTTCTGAAGTTTTCTAACACATTTACTTTTCAGAACTGCTTTAATGAAAATATCTGAAGCTCATTCACATAAATGGAAATGAATTATTGATGTAACATAAAATATCTGAGCAGCAATGGGAACTCGAATCCCACCTAATCCAGCTCCTTTATAATTCTATAGAAATGAAACATTGACCAAAGAAGTTGAGTATACAACTAAATTATTGAAAAGTTAAACTCAGGGAAAATATGTCCATTCCTTCTCATCACTGCCTTTTAAGTCTATTTTATCAAATATTTCTTCCCTGATCTGGGATGAAATCTTAGGCTGAAACTATTCCTCTCCTAACTACTGTCATATATTAATGAATAGTGTAAATGAATAGTCTAATTTTTCAGGCATTAAAAAACTTAATATATGTATTAGTCAATTCGTGCTACTATTAATATAATAAAATATCATGAATTTGGTGGCATGAACAACAGAAATTTATTTCTCACAATTCTGGAGGCTGGGAAGTCAGGATGCTAGCCAATTAGGTTCTTGGTTAGGGAATCTCTTCCTGGCTTGGAGATGGTCCCATTTTTTATGTATCCTTATATGGCGGGAAGGAAGGAAGGAAGGGAGGGAGGGAGGGAGGGAGGGAGAAAGAAAAGAAAAGAAAAGAAAAGAAAAGAAAGAAAGAAAGAAAGAAAGAAAGAAAGAAAGAAAGAAAGAAAGAAAGAAAGAAAGAAAGAAAGAAAGAAAGAAAGAAAGAAAGAAAGAAAGAAAGAAAGAAAGAAAGGGAGAGAGATTGCTGTCTTACTTTTTTGATAAAGTCACCAATCCTATTGGATTAGGCCCCACTCCAAAGACTTCATTTAACTTTAATTAACATCTAAAAGCCTTATCCTTATATACAATCACATTGGCGGTTAGTGCTTCAACATATGAATTTTAGGGGGACACAATTCCGTCCACAGCATGTCAAAGCTTCACTCTCTTCTCCAATTCATAGCTATAGGTTTGAGAAAGGATCACATTTGTTCAGGTTTATTATTCTTCCTGGCTTTTGAACTCCTCCCCTATTCGCAAAGCTGCTTCTTTCTTCTGTGGTGTAGAGGAAGGGTGGAGAAAGAAAGGTAAGTGGTATTATGTAGTTGTCTCTTAGCTGTCCCTCACTTGAGCAAATCTTAAAGAGTTAGTAATTTTTATGGTGTCTTTGTGGGTTCTTCAAAGATACCTGCCTTTTTCAGAGATTCTGCTGGACTCCATGCTGGATGATGTCTTCTCTCGTTGACTGTGTATGACCATTTCTTCAGTCCTTGCTTCCAGGTCCTTGCTTCCCACAGAGACACCTCCTATTTTGTCCCATTGCCCCTCTCATGACCTTATTCAGGCTCCCTTTCCAGAAAACTCAAATTTAGCTTCCTCCTGTGGGGTTATGGAATTGTCTACCTTAGCCTGTGAGGAAGAAATGATCATCAAATCTAACATTTACTCTGTGCCAAACTAGTTCCAAGCACTTATTTCAACTCATCTCATTCTTACAACACTCCCACAGAAAAATAGTTACAGCTATGAACATTCAGTTACTAAATAACGGAGGTGAGATTCGAACTCAAGCAGTAGAGCTTCAAGAAGCTATATGCTTAACCACTATACCGAACAACCAGTGGTATTTCTTTCCCTCTAGGTCTGTCTCCTGACTCTGTCATGAGAGGTAGTTCCCATTGCAGTTTCTTTTCCAGGCATAAGTCAGGAAACCCACCCCAAGGAGCACTTGACAGGCTCTGCAAGAATTTCATGGAAGTCTGCTTCCCCGGGTTTGTGTGGAAAGTACCACCTGCTTTCCCCCATGAAAGAAGGAGAATAACCAGGATTCTGATGTAGTTGAAGAAATCCTCATTGATGAAAGAGTTCACATGGTTTTGTTGGGCTAAAGAACCAATTCTGTGACCCCCTCAATAGGAAATCCTACTCAGATGGTCTAGAACCACCCATTAGAAAATAGGGGTACTTGGTACCTGGTAATTTCAGCTTTGAGGCCTCAGCTGAAATATCTCTTTTAAGCATTCTATTTAGTGGATTTCTCAGTATCACATGAATAGCTAGTTGCTAAGCGAGAAAGAAAGTCATCACGTGGCTAGAAACAAATTAAGTTAATAAATTTCCAGAAAATCTTGCATTTCTCAGGGATCAAAGCTAAAGGTAAAATGGCAGTGTTATATGGGTATGTTTCTGTGGGGCATGTGTGTGTTTAATATGTCTGCTATCCATTCTCCCTTCTGATGACAGCAACCTGATTTTTTTCTAAAGGACTACTCTGCCCATACATTGAACTATGTGATTGAGGCAAGGTTTACCAGTTCCCATAGTTCCAGCTATGGGTATATATGAACTCAGTCCAGCCAATCATGAAACTTCATGTCTCTGGCTGAGGGATGTACAAGTGACACAGTTTAGTACAGTGAGAGCTTCCTTAGACTTATTTGGGAACTTTTGGAAAACAGGTATTTTATTTCTTCTGGGCTTGCTGAACTGATTGAATTTTACTGGTAGTCAATTTCGCTACCAGTGGAGATGAGCTATATAATTATGAAGCCAAACACAGGAAGACTGTTCAAAAAGAGAGGAAGAATCATAATGGCATAATCAGAAACCCTGGATCCAGGCATATCTGAAGACAAAGACATGAAATGTTTGATTATATTGAATTAATTCATTTATCAACTTGCAACTAAAAGATTATAATTGAATATTGTTTTCAACTTAATTAATGAACGATAAAGAGTTTTCACAGGAGCTCTCATTGAGTGTTTAGTGATCTTCCTGAAATTATGTTTCATAGGCAGTTGATTCCCTGTACCTACGCCCCAGACACTGTCCACCCACTATCTCCATCTCTTTGGTAATTGTACTTGTGCAGAACCATTGGCTTCCATCTTCAAGCACCTGAGACTCAGCTTGAAGACTTCCTGACAATGAAAACTTTTCTGTTCATTTGCTATAGGTCAGGATTTCTGGGCAGTTTCTGCCACCTGGGAGCAGCCCTCAACTAACGACTGTAAGAAGTTGGTAGATAAATAACTATCCTCACCACCTTGAGATGACACAGTCTACCAAAAGTCCCAAAAACATTGAGCCATTATATCCACAGAGGTAGCCTGCTCAATAATAAACCCTTAATTGACTTCCTTCTCCATCCTAGCTCACTTTCCATACCCCTATTAGCTTCTTGAGATCACCTTCCTAATAAACTATTTGCACTCAGGGACTGCTCTTAGGAAAAACCAATCTAAGGCACTTTGCACTGGTTACATGTCCTCCAACACACTTATATGGTGCAATGGTGACTAGTCACAGTATCACTGTACATAGACAGACATCACTGCCCTGGGCTTTGAAAACCACCTCAGGCACCACTTTACTCTTGATCTATCTTACTGAGGCAGGTGAAGGGTAGATAGGACTTCTTTAGTTGTATGCTTTTTCAATTTTGAGGCTCTCAACCATTCAAAACATAGGAGGGCCTTGTCCTAAGACAATACTTTGTCCCATCTCCCACACGCATGCTAACCTAGGCAGAGACACAAAGACAGAAGCATGAGAAGGATAACTTTGCTAGAGAAATGAATCAAAGATACCTTGGATCTCTGATAAGCTCTTTTCCGCTTATCTAAAGGAAGAGAAATGGGACAAGAGTAGATTTTTCCATAAAATTTTCGTGCATTCTGGGAAAATTTTGAAAGTAAAACAATTACTCCAGGATAGCTAGTGTAAACTGAGACTCTCACATACAACCTGGAGCATATAATTACCCTAGGTAAGCTTCAAGATAAAAAACAAACAGACCTCTCCTTAAGTGCAAAGGTTTTAGAACTTTTCCTAAATACCTCTGATAAGCAGAACTTTAATGCTTTCAAAGTGGCCTGCCCTGCCTTGCCAGGTCTTATATTCTAAAATTACCTTTCCAGTTGCCAAAATATTTCCCATACTACCATTTTCTATTTCCTCAAACAAAATTTATCTTTCCTAGGAATATAACCACTTTATCTGCTCTCCATGAATATTTTCACTTTAAAAGATAATGTTTGTTCAATTATGGAATGTATTTTTTAAGAGAAATAGGGATAGTGTGGCAAGAAAACTTTTTTAAATGATATAGAACAGACATTTGGGAACAGGATCACTTTCATGTATTCTGCTATAAGAAAAATTGAACTTACAGCACTAGGTTTCAGGTAGAGAGATTTTCAGTGAAGTCTCAGAATAACTCCCCACCCCATGTGGACTTCTTATTCCGTGCCCAGCTATACAAAACTTGCCCCCTGGAGTTTCACAAGGATAAGGCCCAGACCTGGGTCCTTGCCTCCAGGGTTGAAAGGGCAGGCTCTATCTACATAGACAGTTTATGTGCTAGGTTCGGGTTCCCAATCCTCCCCAAACACTATCTATGCTCTAATATGGTCAGGTTTCAGAGCCACAGAGGACCTTTCTTTTTTCTTTGATCAGGGTGCCACTTCCTAAGCATTTTTAATAAATAATGCAGTAATTTTACCTCTGGACTTATCATATTTCTATAATCTCTCCCAGTTGTTGCTATTTTTTTTCTGTTTTGTGGAACCAAGAAAACAAAAGCACCCTATCTCTATGCCTTTAAGCATTAAGTTTTCCAAAAAAAAAAAAAAAAAGACAATTAATTTTGACTTTTAGTCTACACAATTTCTCAAGCAATGTTTTAAAAATTTCTAATGTGTTCTTTTGCATCTCTGGGGGAAAAAAACAACCACCACAACAACTTTGCCCTGAGTCTATAACATATGTTTGGAGGGGAAACTATAGATTCGTAGCAGAAGAAATTCAGAGAGCAAAAACAAGCTAATTTCTTCAATTAGGAATTGAGTGTGGCTGCTGGTAAGAGAACTGACCCCAATGACCTAAGTTTGGGGGTTTGATTCTTTCATTAAAGGAAATCCAGAAGAGCACCCTCCAGGATAGGTATGATGGCTCCGTGAAGCCATCAAGAGCCCAGGCTCCCAAATTTTTGCCCCGCCATCTTTAATGTATGGCTTAAATTTTTAAGGTCAAAGATGGCTCATGGAAGAAGTAAAATGTGGGGCCCTGTTTGGGTTTGGGTTCCTCTGATAAGCAGAGCATGATATGATAAGTGAACATAAGTCTCTCTTTTTTCAATTAATTAATTAGTTAATTAATTTTTAAAATTAGTTTCAGGTGTACAAAACAATGTGCTAGTTAGACATTTATCGTTTATACAATCTCTCTTCAATCTTTGTCCAATATGGCTGTTTGCTGAACAATGACTTTAGTTAACTCTCAGTCTTCTCTTGGGGAAAAAAATGCTCAATTTCTAATACAGTTAATTTCTTCCTCTTCTTCTCTTGCTAAGGAGATATGGAATCTCTGGAGGAATACGTATATAGCTTGTGTAACTTGGTAATTTTGGCGGGCAAGTGAAATCCCCTGGCTTCACAGTGGGCCTTTGCTGACATCAACAGTTCTCCCACAACCCGTCCCTGATGTCCTGCTAACTAGATGTCTTGCTGGCTCCCAAGGCCAAAGCTTGGAGTTGTTGGATTCATGGTGTGGTTTTTCTTTTGGCTACAGTGAAGCATGCTATATCTCTACCATCTTGATTCAGTTTCTTCTCTGCGGTTACTGGGTATAGACCAATGCACCATTTCCCCATCCTAAATATAACCTCCTACTTGGCATCCACCAATTAATTGCCTGTGCTCTTGACTCAATGTTCACACCACATGGGAAATGAAAGAGGCTCTGGAGTGATCTTAGAAATTCTATGTGCCTGCCCAGGCCACTCTACCCTCTTAAATGAACCAGGCTGACCCATGGTAATGTGGGATATCCTCCACAGCAATCTCCTCCTTAAGAACCAAGAAGGGAAGCAGCTCAAGAATCTACTGTCCTTGGTATTACCATCATTTATCAAATGTATTGCTTCTCTCTGGGTCCAAGCTGGAAGAGGGTAATCTGGATGTAGCATCTGACCTCTCAGAAACATTAATGTATTTTCCACTTTTGCTTTTCTAAATACGTGAACTCATAAGCTTGGCAGTAATAGACCTAAAGTATCCATCTGCTGAAGGAAGATTAGAATTTATTATGAAAGGAAACCATTTATTACAGTGAGAATGAAAAAAGGAAGGAGACATTCTGCTTCTGATATGCAAATAGGATAATGCAGTAAGAAAAATGCCTTGTAAGCCAGGACATTGTCTTGAAAAATGTTCTTCTAAACCTTTGAAATCTGTTTTCCTTACTCTTTCGCATTTCAATAACCAAACCTAAAGGCTCAACATCAAAGTTTTCACCAAGTGTAGAAAAAATACCCCGTCTACATTAAAGTTTTAGAGGCGGTCAGAGTCATAAAAGGGTGGGGCAGAGGGGGGGAAAACTCCCAGAGATGGCAGGCAGTAGGGTAAGTGGAAAGATAATAGAAGAGAGAGGGGTATTGATTGACTAGAGAGCAACATGATATCAGACATGTTTCCAAGCCCTGAGCCTTGATCATCAATACCAATCCGGGATCTTGTCACGTGGAGGGAGGCTCTAATTATAGCTTTCTTTGTCACCTTTGTTTTCCGTATGGCATACAAAGGACATGGACATGGTGGAGAATCTGGTATGGAGTTTGGCAGATGGGACGGCTTTGGCAGGGACAGGTGACTTTATAGAAAGAGCTACAGAATAGACTACCAGATGGAGCCCAAGTGAGCATCACAACCTGACATCAGAAGGATCTATTGTACCTTCAGAGCCAGAAGTGGGCCCAGGCAATCCCTTCCTTTATCCCATCCACTAGACACTTACCAAGCTGTCAGGAAGACCAGAGTGTGCACCACCTCACCTCAGCCACAAATGGGTACAGAATGCTAAGTGGATACGTTGCAGCCAGGTAGAAAGATGGCGTTGCCCAAGAGACTGAGGGCGAGGGGCTGGGGCAGTAAAAGCTGTGCCCAAGGATAGCAGTGCCTCCCTGTCTCACCCCTCACCGAGATACTTAGTCATCACTTAGCAAGGAAAGCAAAAGAGAAGATGTGATTCAAACTGAGCTTTTCCTTTTTCCAGAGAAATTAAGTATTAATTGCCTGAAGGAATTAATAAGTTATCTAACTGTGTTAAGTTTTAAATTGAATTGGATAGTAGTTTATTTTTCTAATCCCTGATGGATGGGGTGGCGGGGACTTTTGCCCATCTGAATTACAGTAAGAAATTAAGTTTTTGACTCCCCTTATACTAGGATGCTTTCGCATATATTAGACTCAAAATCTCATTCAATCACTTGCTCCTTCATTTCAACATTCTGGAAAAATAAATAAAACAAGATATATTTTACAATAAACCTACTTTGGGCTGATTTTTCAGAATACCAAATCTGCCTCCAAATCCTCCTTAGCTGTATTAAGGAGTTGAACCAAACTGAGGGAATCTTTACAGCTATACTTAAACATTCAGTCTGAGGACCACCAAACCAAATCCTTCTCGCTTCTTTTGGTCCTTATGGCCTCCTCTTCTCTTTCGCTATTTATATCACCTAAATCATGGGCTGTACATAAGGCACATACAGCACAATCCAATCTCTGTGTTAGAGGGGAAAAAAGAGAGAGCCTCAGCTATGTCTCACTCTATCCTCTGTATTCCTCCTATTAAACACTCAATCTTTTTTGGTCTAGAAGTCTTTAAAAGGGAGTGAGGTCATTATCCTACACAGTAGATAGTAGTATTCCCCAATTCCTTCCTTTTCCTTCCACTTTTTCTTGGAGACATAACCCAGAGCCCTCCCTGAAGATTGTGCTTGTTAGATCAGTGTGACAACATTCTCCTCTGCTCACTCCCTAAGAATACTTGCAGGAAAATTGTATAAAAGTTGAGTTCTGCATATGATTTTACTTCAGTCGTGACAGACTTTCCATGAAGTGAACTTTTTCTCCCACTTTTTTTCATGCTTTTCAACTGGGATATGAGTTTTCACACATGTGAGAGCAGGCCAGCAAGTGTGAGAAATCACCAACTAACATTTTCCCAAAGAATCCATTATACTTAAGGACTTGAATAAAAATCATTATTAAATTCACATGAATTTATGCTGAAACAGGACTTCAAAGTAATTTCATATTTGAAGCAGGCAACTTCAAGCCATCGTCCCAGACCATCCCACACTCTCCCCTACCCCACTGCCCTCCATTCCTCAGAGACACATGCTGTCTCCATTCCCTGCCAAACTGCCTCATTTCATAGAGACAAGAAGCTGTGGATTTCTTTGAATAGGCACAAACTCAAGAGTGATCATAATTAAGAGTGGAGTTGCTCTAGGACAACTTTCCACTATTATAGTCCATTAGTGAAGTAAGTTAGAATTGGGGGCAGTATAAGATTGTAGTATATATTCAAGACAACCGGACATGCAGGTTCATAATACAAATTCTCAGAAGCAATCAGAGTTCTTGAATAGTCACATATGAATTATCCATCCTTAATGAGCTAAGCAGTACCAATTAGAACTCGAAAGAAGTAAGAATAGGAAATTGAATTCATATAAATTGTTTTTATTTGGGCCTGATTGTGTGTGTGTGTGTGTGTGTGTGTGTGTGTGTGTGTGCGCGCGCGCGCATGTGTGTCCATTTTCTACTCCAGACTGACGTTTGTTCTGCAAGCTACCAGCTTGGTTAAAAGCCTTTGCAAACATGAGTGCAGTTCCAGTCATAACATTTAGACCTTCATTTCAATCCCATAGTAGTTAGCTTAAGTAATGTCTAAATATTTCTTTAAGCCACAATATCCTATTTTCAGCAACAAACTCTAAATCGTAATATACTGTATCTGCTTCTTTCTGACTTGGAGTAAGACCCTGTGAGGGATGGTGGTGAGCTTCTCTGAGATTTGTCAACTGCCCCAAGGTATAAAGCAGACTAGTAAACGGAAATACGTTTCAATCCCTGCACTGATAAAATAATTCAGGAAAAGGCTATCTGTATGCTCTGTATATGATCTGATTCTGTCTTGCATTTGCTTCACATTGAGCAGAAACACCTCTGTGACTATTAGAAGATCAAAAGCTTTCTTTGAAATTACACTGGTGTGCAATTAAGGAGAAGATTTTCTCAGTTATCAACATACAGTAACTGAATTGGTCATAGGTAAGAAAGTACATAAATTCCAAAGGCATTCAAAACATCTGGCTTTGGATGCTTCTGCTTTTCCATAATTGATGTGTTAGCTGTTCATGGGTGAAAGTACATACAGCACATTTTCGTGACATCTGTTTCAAGTTAGGGTTAATTGATTTCCATTTGTGTGTGTGTGTCTCTTTCTCTTCCTTCTGCCCCCACCTCTGAATATATTAGAAGATACAGATACGGGGGAAAAATGCATTTGCAGACAAGACTTTGTATTTCAATGCATGCATTAAGAGAGAAATATATTAATACAATTAATATGAAACCTTCTGGAATCTTTTACTCCATCATGTCTCAGTTGTGATAAATGTCCCTAAAATCATAACTAAAACTCATGGAGTAATCAGTACATCCTACCCACTGTTTAAGTAATTTACATTTATTTTTATTAATTACAACAGTACCAACCCTGTAGGGTCAGCCGTTTTATTGACACTATTTTCCAGTGTAAGTGGAACTTGCTCAAGGATTCTCACCTACGTGGTTTGATACCAAAGCCTACATTGTATAATCGCACTAATGAATGATACAATACCATAGTGACCAAGTAATCATGTGACATTGATGGTGCTGTGTGCAGAGCCTTACACGAGGTACTTTCAAGAATTACAGAAAACCCGTACAAAATTGGCCGCTTCCCAGTCCAAAGGCCATCTCACATTTCACAAGTGATAGGGACTGAATTTTTATTTCAGTAGTCTATGTGACTTTTTACAAGTCTCTAAATCACTCTGAATCTGGGTTTCTCAAGGTAAATTGGTTATACTTGGCCACCATATCTAATAGGATTGTTATGAAAGTCCAGGCCGTTAATCTGTACTGAAATGGTTTACATATTCTAAAGAATAATTTTCCAAAGTGTTAAATCAAAAATTTACTTCCCAGAAATGTAACAGATGTTCTGAGTAGAAAGAATTCCCGGGCAAATTAGTTTGGGAAACTCTGCATACTACTGTAAATATCGCTCGTGTAGAGGATATGTGTTGTCTTATTAAGAATCTCTGGCATCCTTTTCTGGTAATGGATTCCATGCTGCTGGGGCATTGCTCCCTCCTCCCACTACTTGTGCTGCCGGTCGAGTTGCTACTTACCCAGGAAGGACAGCAGGGCATACAACCTTCTGTTCTGGAACATTTTAGCCACTGCGAGAATTGTGGCATAGCAAGGTCTAAGGGTTGTGAGCCCAGGCCTGCTGGTGGCTGTGACCAGCCTCATGGTAGAATCAACCTGCAGTAGAGACAACACCCTCTACCTCCCTTTTCAGCTGTTTGATTTGGAGTTCCAATTAATATACTCTTCACAGAGATTCACTGTGAGAAATACTAGACAATATTAGCAGATTTCAATGAAGTATGATTTGAAAAATCAAGCATATAATGTGGATTTTTCTATTTTTATTAATTTAAGCCATTGTCACAGAGGAGCCAAAAAAATGTCACTTACATACCAGTAAATTGTATTAGGTTGGTACAAAAGTAACTGTTGTTTAAAAGGTTAAAAGTAATTGCAAAATAGGTGAATTACTACTGGGCTAGAATTACTTGTAATGATATTGAAGAGAGAAATTAAGCATTACTAAAGAAATTGACAAAGTACTTTATAATAATCTTTTTAATATTGATATTCTGAGGATTTCTTTTCCTCAAATGTTCTATCCAGTAGTTCTTTTGTGGATTCGCAGGGCAACATTCTCAGCAGACCATTGCTATGTGACTACCAGCATCATTTTCTGTATATGCAGAGCCTCAGAAAATGTTCGGGGTTGTATAAAGTTGCAGAAAACCCTATATTTTATGGTTTAATTTTTCCGCCATCGCTCCATAATGATTTTATTGTTTCAATATGGTAATGGATCAAAACATTTTAAATTCACTTTATAATAATCTATTGGGCAAAAACAAAGGAAGGGGAGTTTTCAAAGTATAAATGATGTTCTAGAGGTGAGAAGACAGCAGCAGCTTAACCCGATGACTACATAATTTTAAACACTAAAATATTTTCAAAAAAGACTAGACGTTTAGAATTTGGGTTTCAGCCTAAGCCTAAATTGGTCTTCATTTCATATTCTATGTATCATATTACAGAGCTTAATTGGCTGAATCTGCACATTCATTAAAAAATACTGAGTTAAATGTCATATTCTGGTATGAACACATAGCCCCACTCTCAGTAGAAGCCAAGAATCTCCAAAAACAATTATGGGTCTGTAAGCATGCCTTCCATAAAGTAACAGAGGTTGCTACTTAAAGTGGCTTAAAACATAAGATGATTTATTAACTCACAAAGATTTTATCATTGACCAGGGCTCTGTCCATCTTTCTTTCTGATTCTTCAGCTGTGCTCTCAGGCTTATCTCTTCCACCTAATTGTCTACAGCAGCTCCAAATATTGCCTCCTCACCCCCCAAAGAGACTACAAAAGGCCATATCTTTTTCTTGTCTCTTATGAATGGTAGTAATAATTTTCCCAGAGGCTTCCGAGCAGGCCTTTCCTTGGCTAGAATTGCATCATATGACCATTTCCATTTCTATTACCTGAAAGATAAATGGTTTTCTTAAACTAATCAAGATTTCTCCTCCTATGGTGGAGAGAGTGGTCTCCCAACATTTCAACAAAATCGTGTTTCTGTGTGTGCATGAGAGGAGGAGGGGTGGAGAACAGCAATGTTTACACAAGTCCCTCGAAAACAAAATATTCTGGTACAGGAACACAATTACAAAAAGAAAAGAACTATTAAAAATAAGAAAATCTAAGTTTAAAATAATCTGGGGAAAATTAAAGTAGAAATTACTTTAAAATTGTCAATAAGTAATGTTGCATTTTATGTTGTTGTCAGAAATTATGTTGAGAAAAAACTGATGTGACTAAAAGGAAAAACTTGTTTGAAAAAAATACCCTTCCACAGCTAAGTTGGAGATGGGGGGGAAGCTATAAAATTATCACAATTGTGTTAATATTCTTCTATTCTGCCCTATGAAATGGGTCTCCAATTGTCGTCTAGACGATATACTTAATTAGATTCACAGATTAAAGTTTTCTACTACAGTTAATTTAACCATAAGTAGATCATATATATATATGTATATATATATGTATATATATATATACATATATATATATGTATGTATGTATTAATGTATGTTTATATACATACTATTTTTTTTAAGAACTGACATTGGTTCTGTAGAAGGAGAAAAGCAGAGCCCAATCTAGATTGATCTGGTTTATAAAAAACATTCTTTACACGATGTCTTTTATACACACCTGTGAAATATTTATCTCTCAGTAAATGAATGTGTTGGCACTCTGCCCCACAGAATTGAATAAATTTGAAATGTAAATGTAGAAATGAATCCTATCTAATCCCTTTCATTAAATCAGATGTTTTTATCATCTGACAAAGAAATATTTGATAGGGGCTCTACTTGTGCCTCCCCACCCCTCTAGAAGCCTACATTTCGGGAGCAGAAGTTAAAAAAAAACAAAAAACATGAGTGCCTCCTTTCAGGTGTCAGAGAGTAAGCCAGGCGCTTTAGAGAGCAGCTCACCCCGAGGGTGAGGATGTGGTTCACAGAGAGCAGAGGCATCAAAGCAGGTCCTGTGCTCTTTGCTCTCTTCTGAAACTCTGCCTTCCTCTGCCACTTGAACTAGATGGTCTTGCTTCCAGAAAAGAAAATGCTCTGGTTTCCAGTGTGCTCTCTACCATCACATGTAGGCACATTCTCCTATGTCCTTACAACTTCTGGGTCTGGTATAAATTTCATATTGGTTCAGACGATCTTTCATAGGCTTGATAGTTAAGTGTCAAGGCTAAGAGGATACAGATAATTGTAGTATAATTTAAAAAAAGAATGATTTATGCATTCTTTCTTATTCATTTAATAAGCATTTATTATCTGCCAGGAACTGTGACTAAAGATATCAACAATATCCCCTATATTTCAAAGAATGGTCCCTGCACTCAAGGAGCTTGCAGGTAAAGAGGAAGGGATAAAATGATAAAAATAAAGTAGTGCAGGAAGATTAAGAAGTGCCGTAAAAGATGTCCAGTGTATAACTATGCTACCAAGGAAGAATTCTCCCTGAAGCTTTCAGAAAATAAAAGGTTGAGAGATGCTATTTGTTTCATAAATAATATAGGTTCACTATGTTCCACCATTACAAAATGAATGCTGTCTCTTAGAAAATGGATTCCTCCATATCTAAGTAATCACCACATAGACTTCATACTGGGTTTACTCAGTCCTGCTTGGTTGCAAAGGTTTAAATTTCACATTGACTCTTAACAATATTTTTAGTCACTAATTTTACCATTTGTCCTAGCACCTCTCAAAGATGATAAAGTACAGCAATCGTTATTAATGAAGAGGTTTTTTGTCATTATTTGTTTAACAGAGAGAGAGAACCTAAGGCCCAACTCAGTACATGCTTGAGACTGCCCATTGGAGTCCTTAAAAGGCTTACATGAAATAAACTTGGAATTTGTACAGTGTCAACAGGCAGTGAGTTGAAAGCTATGTTGTTTAAGTCCTATTTACTCTGCAGGCATCTTTTTTGACTCACTGCTACAAATAACTGTAAAAATTCCTCTTGAGCTAAGATAGTTTAAGTTGTCAAGTGCACGAAGGATGCCGTAATCCATGGATCATTGACTAGACAGATAGTGAGAGTTCAGCCTGTCATATCAAAGCTCAGTAATAGAGTGTTGATTATAGTTTGGTGAACTGGTGAACAATTCAACATCCTTCTGAATTCTCAAAGAGGCATCTCAACTGGAAACAGCAACTCAGTCAATAACTCAATATTTATCCCAGACCCTCACAAATACCTCTCAGCACTATACTGGTCTAGACTAAGAACTAAACTAGCTCTTTCAGGCCCTCAAAGTCACAAGGCTTCAACTCTAGAATGTCCAGTTTCATTCACTGTCAGCACACATACATTGTGGTTAATCCTTTCCAACTGAAGGTTGTTGCTGCTTCTGCTTTTTCTGCAAATTTCTGTAGACTCATCAGCATGGGCCTGAATGACATGTATTTCTCCACATTGGTATCTCTCATTCGTACTCCTGATATGCATCAGGAGGCAAAGAATTCACAAAATGCAAAGTGATGAATGGCCAAGTGAACTCCACCTGGGACTTTGACTACCCATCTCCTGGTATTGGAGATGTAGACTCAAAACAGGATGCTTTTGAAAGAACATGCTTTAATTGAGAGAGTTTAGGAATATCTAAATAAGTCACAGTGGTGAAGTCAATAGGGAGTTCAATTTACTCCTTAAAAATAGTACACTGGAGGACTAAGATTTCTCTTAAAGGAGAACTTCGCCCATTTCTTAGCCACCCATCACATACAAGGCATGATCAAAATATATGGTGAATGTTTAAATTTTTAAAAAATTATTAAGTAAAAGACACAGTGCCATTAATCTCCCTCAAAGTACTCCCCCTTGCTTCAAACACACTTATTCCCTCATTCTTGCCACTTTCTGAAGCAGTTCTGGAAGTCCTCTTTCATGAGTGTCTTTAGTTGTGTTGTCATGGCTGCCTCAATGTCCTGAATCATTTTGACTTTGGGGAAGGGCCAGAAGTCACACGGTGTCAGGTCTGGTGAATAAGGTGGATGAGGACACACCATAATGTTTTCATTTAACAGAAATTGCTGTACCAGAATTAATGTGTGACATGGAGCCTTTCCATTGTGATCACAAAATACGGTAACTACTGCTGCCGAGAGCCATCCAACGAAAAGGCAAGGATGTTCAATACGGGAAGCGGCACATCAAACCTTAGTAACAGTGTGTGACAAGTTTCAACTTGTTCCGTGCAGTCAGTCAGCTGTGAGCTACGGTTGAAAGGTATGTTTTAAAGTGTGCCATAAATCATCTTCCATCATGACAATGCTGTGTGTCACACATTGTTTCTAGTGTATGGCAATTTCTATCAAATAAAAACATTACAGTGTGTCCTCATCCACCTTATTCAAAAGGTCTGACACTGGGTGACTTCTGGCTCTTCCCCAAAGTCAAAATGATTCAGGACATCGAGGCAGCTATGACAGCACAACTAAAGATATTCATGAAAGAGGACTTCCATAACTGCTTCAGAAAGTGGCAAGAACAATGGGATAAGTGTGTTCAAAGTGAGGGGCAGTATTTTGAGAGGGATTAATGGCAATGTGTCTTTTACTGTAATATTTTTTTTTAATTTAAACATTCACCGTATTGTTAGATAATACCTTGTAATTGAGAAACATACAGTGTTCCTGGAATGAGGTCAACCCTAGAAGAATATGGTAGAGCCTGCAGAATTATTCAAATGAATTCCATTTAACCCTTTATTCCTTCAGAAAGTTTGTGCTCGTTCAAGATTGGCTACATAATTTGGGGGGTTCGGTAAAAAAATGAAAATGTGAGGCCTTTTGTTCAAAAAGTTTTAAGAAATTGAACATGGTGACAGCATTAAAGTAAGAATGAGCCCTTCTGTGCAGTCGCACAAGTCCCATGTTTAGGAGGCCAACTGCGTATTCACTACCTAACAGGTATTGTGCTAAATAGTACAGACGACAAAAATATGAATAAAAAATAATTCTTGCCTTCAAGGAACTCACAGTCTAGTAGGAGAGATAAGGCATGTCCAAAATCCCTAAGTCAAGGATGGCTAATTCCATGAAAATGTTCAATTCTCGGGTAAGACGAAGGAATGGAGGAGCACATCTGCTTTGCTGCCAGGGGAGGGTTTTCTATCTAGCTGCAATTCCCTTTCTCACATAATACAATGGACACACTTGTCTTTTTCAGAAAGTTCTTCAGTGCATGTGAACTGCTGTTCCTTCTGACTGAACTGATTTCACTTAATCTTTGCTTGGCTAATTCTGCTCAGACTTTAGATCTCACAGTATTAAACTGAAAGACCCCAAATTTAAATTAGGTCTCTCTGTTTTTCTCTCATCGTTCTCTGAATCTTTTTTTCTAAGTGGTTATCATAATTTTTTTAGTTCCATATTTAATTTGATGATTTTGTTTTTATTTACTGTAAACTGTGTAAGTGCAGGGACCATTTATCAGTTGTTCACTGGCATCTCCCCACTTCCTAGGTTGGGGCCAAGGATGCAGTGACGTTTAATAGGTTTTTGTTAAGTAAATACATAATGAATATAAATCCTGATGGAGGTGGATGTAGGAATAAGAAGCTGAGAAAGAGAAAATGTAAATAAAAATTTCTAACAAACCTACAAGTTATAATTGGAAAATGGTAAAGAAGTAAAAGCCCACTTTGGCTGGAGAGTAGGTTTGATTTATGGTAGGAAATAGAAAGAATTAAAGTGCTTGAGGAGATGGATGGGGTCATACTGTGGAAATGCTTGAGACCCTAGAAAAAAATAGAGTGGTATTTTAAACAAAAGTACTTCGAAGCATATTATGGACTTATGGGAGTGGGTTTTTTGGAAGAGGTGATTGTCTCAAGAGCAGATTTAAAGAAAGTTAAGGCATGAATTTGAATGAAGGAAGAGAATTTGGAGAGGATATATGGAAACAAACATGAAGGCAAGAAAAACACTTGACATTTTGTTAATAGAGTGATTGAATTTCGTTACCTAACTTGTCAATTTTGAGAAACACTTTTTAAAACAACCACTCTCCTTGTTTCTAATCCCTTGTTGAATTAGTAGAGAAACTATTAACTCCTCCAGTACATTTGCTTAAAATAGGGAACTTAATTTGAGAAACATGTTTAAGTTCAGTCTGCACTAACCACATGCGAAGTTTCATTTTCAATCATTTTAACTTACAGAACTGCAAAGAAAGACTGAATCTTCAATATTATTGCTTTTCTAAAAGAGATTTTTAAACGGATAATGAAAAAATTTCTGTGCACTAGAATTCATATTACTCAGAAGCATCTGAAATTTTCTGAAATGGAAGTATTTATATAGAAAAAAAAAATCCTACCCCCCAAAAAAAAAAATTCAGGACCTAATAAAAATTTACAAAAAATAAAGTGTATCCATCCTTGGAAAAGACTTTTATATAAATTAGATGTATGACACAGAAACCAAATATACTACTTGTAAAATACACACAAAAATGTTGTGTATCTAGTCAGCATTTATCAAACATTTTTATTAAAGTGCTTTCAAGTGTTGACGTAAGGCAAAAGTGCAATCACTATCTCTACTAAAAGGAAACAAAATACTAGATTAATGTAGAAGGGAAATTAAATGTCTGCACTCTCCACGACAGGCTGGTCATTTCACATCTTGACATATTGCTGCTGAACAAGGCATGTTAAGTTGGATGATAGTAAAAAAGATTGTTGAAATTTAATGATTACAACACATGCTTTAAAACTCAAGCTTTCTATTACTGGGTGTATGACTCAGATGTCATTCCTAATAGGGTTATTTTTTTTTGTTGCTATTCAGTTTTTAAACTCCTACTAGTTAATCTATGAAGATGAATCATAGCCTGCTTCAGATCCTTTGTCCATTTTGAGACTTTCCTTCAAGCTACCCAAATTATTAATCAAGCTAATGTATGTTACTAATTATTCACTCATGATTTCAACATGCATTGTCTAAAATGTGCCAAGAACTGTGACAAGTGCTGATGGTAAGAAGAATAATAAGGTAATATACCCCCAAAATAATTTTCAGGGTGCTGTCTTCTACTTTGATAATTATTGAACATATGTACAGAATAATCTTGAACATATGTAAAGTAATAGTGATACAAAAATATTTTGTTTCTCGCACTAAGCAACTCATAGTTTGTATTCCTGAGGTTTGAATAAAGCAAAATATGTACCACAGATAATGTAAACAATATTCCTAGATACCTTTTCATAGCTCTGGAGGGGAAAGATTGGCTTTGTTGCAAGCTAGTGAAGAGAGAGATGAAGAATAAATATCCCTCTGTGAAAAAATTTTCTAGCTCTATCATAGTAATTACATCGCATTTACTTTTTTTGCATTTAATTTGTGTTATTTATATCAGAAAATATTTTCAAAATGTTTCTAAATTCTTCCTCATTTTCTGATAAATGCACTGAGGCATAGAAGGTTTACCATCTGTTTGACCTTAGAAGAAATATTCATGGCTAGCTAAAGGAGAAAATCCTTCAAAAGGGATATCATTGTGTGGGATGAGCAAGCACTCACAAATGTTAGCTTGCAACAGTATCAGTGACGGCCTCATCAAGCTGCAGACAGGTAAGACGATTTAGTTTCCGACTGCCTAGTCCACACTTTGACTACAGTTTTCCACATCTGAAGAAGCAGATAGGATTTTTTGAGTAGTGATGTTAATAGCTTCCCTGACCTGGAAAAAATCTGTGGAAGAGAAATAAAACTAAGTGGCACAAAGCAACATCTATAAATATAAATATAAACGAAACAGCTCTCTTTGTTTTCTATTGGTTTACAAGCATATGCAAATGTATTTCATGTTGTCAGGTCGCGTTAGAAGTTGAAGAAGCTCAGCCTCACTTTGTGTTTATATTGATGTGATAAATAGGGAGAGGAGACAAAACTGCTTTGTAAACCAAAAAGTTGCCAATATCAAATATGCCGGTGTGGTACAGGCCTAGCCCTCTGTGGTCTAAAGCATTTATGTGCTGCTTAAATTTGCTGTGACTTTAAGGACTTGGTTTTGGGGGTTCTCTGTTTGTTTGTGTGTTTGTTTGTTTGTTTCCGTTAGGTTTTTGCTTCTGTGTTTGTTTTGCTTTTGTTTTTTAATCTACAAAGTGAGTCATAGCTTCCTACAAAAGAGATTAATTTGTCAATGTTTAAAAAGAATCCTAAAGTTAAGCACTGGGCAGAAAGTCTTAAGGGTGTGGTAAACAGAGACTGGATTAAGGGGAAAGTCATAAAGGCGGAAAGACATGCTTTGCATGTCATTTTGTAAGATTATTGCCAGCCCTCCCTGTGCAGGCTTCCCTGGGACATTATAAGGTTACTGCAAATGCCCTGAAGAAAGCAATGGTGTCAAACACACAGGAAACAAGAGCTGAATCTGTGGGGGGCTCGAGGGTTGGATTACTGTCAAGAAAGCTGAATGCTGTCAATGATTCAGCTATACCTATCTACAAAACAGATTCTCAAAATGTAGCAAGTATTCCCGGATGATACATGAAAACATAGATTGCTGGGCCCCACCTGCAGGGTTTCAGATTCAGTAGGTCTGAGGCGAGGCCCACGAAATTCTGTGAAGTGTTCAAGTGATGCCAGTGTTTCTGATGAGACCCCTGAAAGGGATTTGAATGAAATCAGGGACCATGGAAAGAAAATGAATGTGAGAAGCTGGTAGAGCTTGCAGTACAGAGAAATATGCCCTGCCTGAAGCATTCTGGTTGGAAAGAAAGTAATAGCAAATAACAACAAATTTAGTTCTAGCTATATTAAAGGATGAGCTTGATCCATCCTGTTAGCTTCTTGATCTCAAAGATCTTTTAGGGTCCTTCTATATACTACGTATTGAGAGTCTAAATACTTCAAGTACAAAATTGATTATGACTTTATTAAATTTGGTCTCTGTATTTTGCTAGTAGAAAACTGAAGTTCATAAAGAAAAATAGAACATGATAATGGGAAGTCCACAGTAAAACATCTCAGGCAGCTGGACTTTTTAAAAATAATCACACGCACTTAGGAATCTAGGGGTAGGCTGCACACTGCTAATGGAAGCTCAGGAACAGTTAATAAAAGTCCTGAGTAGCATGTTGTAATATGTATCCAAGACTTGGGACACAAGGAAACAGGAACCAAGATTTGTGGGGTGTCTTTTGTGTGCTATAACCTCTTTTAGGTATCCTCAGAATGTTTTCCTCATTTATCCTTGCAACCATTCTATAAGGTGATATTGAAACATTTTACATATGAGGAATCTGACTCTGGGAAAGATTAGGAAACTTGCCCGTTGTTACATATTTAGTAAGTGTGCAATCTGGGAACTAAGATCTGTCTACTTTGATGACCATTTTATTTTTCAAAGTATTACTGGCTTTTCCCTCACTTGGAGAATTGACATGGAGAGGTCTTTCTCTATATCAAAGTCCTCCCTTGTTCTGTTTCCTATTTGAATATAAAATTACCAAATTCCCCTTTTTCTTACAGTCAAATGCTACAGCCACTACCATCCCAGAAGACAGACTACATGTTTAGTCATGTCATCAAAATGCCTTAAGGAAAATGGGGTAAAATGAAAAGAGCAGAAGTTTTGGGGGCCAACTATCCTAGATCTACGTCCTAGTTTCATTACTTGCTGTCATTCTGCTTTTCTGGGTAACACACCAGGGTGAGGTAAATCACATCTAATTTATGTGAGAATAATCAGACCCGTGTGACACAACTTAGAATTACGTGTCAGAAGCATAATTTCTGCCATATTGCAAATGTTACAGAAGTATTTTCTTCTACTTTTCTCTGAGTAATATTATAAGCCCAAAACTTCAGAAAATGTTTTTACTACTTGTTAACAACTCTCACTTGTTTTTCTCAGCAGTCCCTTATCTTAAGTCTTTTACTTTTGTTTCCTGTTCCACTGGTCTTTTCCGCTTTGCAGAAAGCTTCTAATCTTTTACCGAGTGAAAAACGTCTTTTGTCTCATTACCTCCCTAGAAAACATATACTAGCCAAGATCCTAAAATTCTCTGGAGTAAAGATTCTGTATGAATGAAAGTTTAAGCAGTCTGGAATTGCACATGCATAATTATATTCCATAATTTAGTTTCTTATCTACATATTTCTTTGAAATTAGTTTTCATGTTTTCTGATTATAAAAATGTATACGCTGATTGCAAAAAAATACTAAAAACATCGCCATTTACTTTAAAAAGAAAAAGTCCTCCAAAATCCTTCAACCCAGGGGGAAAAACCTACACTGTTAATATTCTCAAATATTTTCTTATAGGTTTGCAGTGACTGTGTGTGTGTGTGTGTGTGTGTGTGTGTGTGTGTGTGTGTGGTTATAATTGCATTCTTACAACTAATTTCACTTGAAATTGTATCATCTTCTTTTCACCTTGTCATTGTAAGATGATTTAATAACATAGTTTTTAATGGTTGCATAACGTTCCAGTTATCTTTGCCCTTTTTGTTTGTTTATAATCCCCCTACAGAAGGAGCCAGAATGTGAATATCTATTTAAATTACCACTGCTTGAAAAATACAACTAACGAGAAAAGATATAGTAGAATGCATGTTCAGTCTCATAATTGCTCACTTAATAATGTGGAAGAAGCGTAGAGTGTACAGGTGTGGATATGACAACAAAGGAATTAATGAAAATATCAAAGATTCAGTATCACTCAGTGACTCAGGAAGGGTTTTATAAGTCCATGTTACACATTGTTATTATGAAAATGTTCACTGACATACCATTTCTGTTATTGTTTGGAAGGCAATCATTTTCTATAAATATCTGTTGAGATAACTGGAAATAAAAATGACTTTTGTATCTTTATACTTCAATGATATAAAAAGTACTTTTCAAGAAGGGAGATACAGGTTCCTAACCTTATACAAAACGCATATGGTACATGGATAGGAGCTTATATACTCCCTGAAAGAAGAAAATTTCATATTTTAGATTGTAATTATTTTATTGTTTCACATTCAGAATGCTCTAGCTATGCTTCGTTCACCTGCTATATGAATCCAGGCAGTTTTTTCATTCTGTGACTCAGTTTTCTGACTGCAAAATGACGGGAGTTGAACTAGATGATTTCTTAGGCCCATAACTGCCCTAAAATCATGAATTTATGTGTTCTAAAAGGTTAATTAATACAGTGTCTGAAATCAAAGCTTAATAAAATCATATCTGGTGCCTTGTTTTGGAGAATGGAGAAGAATATGCTTAAAAATTTTATTAGGCTTTTTTTCAGACAAACTGTTGAATATCAGTTATATTAAAAGTTTAGAAATTTAAGAATTACATAATGTATCATGGTTAACTACAGACACTGATTACATAGAACTATATTGTGGGTATTTCCATAATTCGTTATAATAATTATTAATAAATATTTATTCAATTTTAACAAAAAAGTCTATAAAGAGTATAACTCCACTGGCCAGGGACAAAAGAAGTCTAATTAATCAGCTCCAATCTAGTACACAGACATAAAAACACATGTAGGCACCAAACATACATTTAAAAAACAAAACTGCTTAGGTTGTCCTTAAAAAATTCCTATTATCAGACTACTATTAGATTTTATTTTTTTAGTAATTTTTTACTTTCCAATTACAGTTGACATATAGTGTTATATTAGTTTCAGGTGTACAACATAGTGACTAGCCTTTTATATAACTTACAAAATGATCACCACAATGAATCTAGTTATCATTTGACATCATATATAGTTATTTCAATATTCTTGACTGTATTCCTTATGCTATACTTTACATCCCTATGACTATTTTGTAACTACCAATTTGTACTTCTTAAAGCCTTTCCCTTTTTCATCCATTCCCCCACCCCACTCCCATCTGGCAACCATCAAAATATTCTCTGCAGCTATGAGTTTGTCTCTGCTTTGTTTGTTCATTTATTTTGTTCTTTAGATTCCATATATAAGTGAAATCATATGGCATTTGTCTTTCTCTGTCTGAGTTACTCCACTCCACACAATGTCCTCCATGTTGTTGCAGATGGCAACGTTTCATTCTTTTTTATGGGTGAGTAATATTCCATTGTATATCTGTACCTCCTTTTCTTATCCATTCATCCATTGATGGATACCAAGGCCGTCTGCATATCTTGGCTATTGTAAATAAAGTTGCATTGAGCATATGGATGCATACGTCCCCTCAAAGCAATGTTTTGGGTTTCTTCAGATAAATACCCAAAAGTGGGATTACTGGGGCCTTATTTGTCTCTTGTTATAGCCTTTGTTTTAAAGTCTGTTTTGTCTGGTATAAGTATTGCTACCCCAGCTTTCTTTTCTAGTTTCCATTTTCATGAAATAGTTTTTTTAATCCCTTTACTTTCAGTCTGCCTTTTGATCTGAAGTGAGTCTCTTGCAGTCAGCATATGTAAGGGTCCTGTTTTCTTATCCACTCAGTTTTTGTATGTCTTTTTATTGCAGCATTTTATCCATTTACATTTAAAGTAATTGTGGATAGATATGTAGTTATTACCATTTTATTATTCCTATTTTTCTTCTTCTTCTTCTTCTTCTTCTTCTTCTTCTTCTTCTTCTTCTTCTTCTTCTTCTTTTTCTTCTTCTTGTAGTCCCAATATATCTTGTAATACTGGTTTGGAGGTGAGGAACTTCTTTAGCTTTTTCTTGTCTGGGAAGCTCTTTATCTGTCCTTCAATTCTAAGTGATAGCTTTGCTGGGTAGAGTAATCTTGGCTACAGGTCCTATTTTTCATCATTTGAATATTTCCTGCCAATTCCTTCTGGCCTGCAAAATTTCTGATGCAAAATCATCTGACAGTCTTATGTGAGCTCCCTTGTAGATAACTAACTGCTTTCCTCTGGCTGCTTTTAAAATTCTCTCTTTGTCTTTAACCTTTGGCATTTTAATTATGGTGAGTCTTGATGTGGGCCTTCACTTTAGCAGAGCTCTGATACCTGTTCAGTCTGCCTTTTGGTTGTGTCATTTGTGGAGGTGGTTGTGTCGTGCTCTGGTATGGTCTGAAGCTGGCCACCAGGTATGTTGGTTGTGGGGCCTCTTGGGAGGTGTTCTGTTGCAGGGCAAAGTCAGCCACTCCCTGCTCCCTGCCTGAGGCCACTTACTATGAGCTACAATTGTGCTGGGCTTGGAGGTGCCTGGGAGAGGCTAACCTGTGAACCAAGGCTGGCTGCCACTAGTGCTGGTCTTGGGGCTGCTTAGCAAGTGGTACAGGACACACTGAGTTCAGGTGCTGATTGTTTGGGGTTTGTGAAACTTTGAGAGATTTTAGGAAAATCCATATGCTGAGCTAAGGCAGCCTGTTTGTATGGAAGAGCTACTGGAAGAGGCTTGGCTGGTCCCACACATTGGATGGGGTGGGATCTCAGGGAGTCACCAGGGCAGGGTAAACAGTGTTAGCTAGGTTGATCAATGGCTTCTGCCAGTGCTTCTGTCTGGGAGAAGGCTGACCCTCTAGCTCTTACCCTGAAATCAGACAATTCAGTCCTCCCTGTATTTCCCTGGTTCCTTCTAGCTGCTGGAGCTCAGAGAGTTTGAATCTATCAGCCAGGACATCCATGTGTGGGCCCTGGGACTCCAGCCACCCTATGTCTCACGCAGCCACAATCTCCACTGGTATTCACAGCTAGAAGTTGTGGGGACTTCTCTTCCTGGCACTGGAATCATGGGCCGGGTAATTTGGTATGAGTCTGGGACCCCTCATTCCTCAGTGGGGTCCTCCACTGGGATAGCCGAGCAATCCCTCCTGATTTTTAACTGCCACAGGTGGGTGTGGGGCTAGCCCACTCCAGTTTTCTGACCCTTTTACCAGTCTCGAGATGGCTTCTTCTGTATGTCCTTAGTTATAGGACTTCTGTTCAGCTGGACTTCAGGCAATTCTCAATGATGGTTATTCTGTAGTTTAGTTGTAATTTTGATGTGACTGTGAGAGGAGGCTACAGTGGTTTGCCTACTTCACCGTCTTGATTGGAAGCCCCAGAGTTCTACTAATTTTTATAAGGCAGCATTTCAGTAAAGGACAATGAATGAAAATATTCCTTTATCTCATAAGATAATGGGTTACATAGGAAAGGATGCATTATCCCGAATTTCAATAGTTTACAATATTTGATAGTATAGAATTTTTTGTTGTTGTTAGCTCAATAAATACATGCCATTAAAAGTTATTTTTGAGTACATAAGGAGTTACAATTTTATCAAATGAAGGCAAATTGTAATATACATTGTTAGCAATGCCTCTTTGGCCTCTTTTTGACTTTGTTACCTAAATTAATTTTCACCTTCTTTAGTTATATCTAAACAATGCCAATATGTTTGGTCAAAACATAGAAGAAAGATATTCAGAGATTGTTGGAATCCTGTAGATGAATACTTTTCTTATTGCTTACATTTGTCACATGTACACAGACGGGAGCCTGGAGGTGAGGTTAGAGCAGTGATAGAGATTACTAGAGAATCACTTCAAACATGATTATGACTAGCATGGCTTATTCTCTTCACTCCTGTTTTAAAGATTACTCAGACTTTTTAAAAAAATGTATAGAGATATGTTGGAGGTACAGCGTGTTTCTTTATTTTGCTGATAGGGTCTCTGGCATTAGCCAAACAGTCTTCTTGGAACAGTCACCATTTTTAATGGCAAGCTACCAAGTCTTCTAATAACAACCTTCCCTTCACATTTGTTTCTAAGCAGTTTCCTTATTTTCATGTTAGTGTTTACTTCTTTCTTCATGAAAGCCTAAAATGCCTTGCACTTTGGCAAAGTGAACACATTTCCTTTTTTGGCTTCTAAATTATTTAAAATCAACAAAAATATATTGATTGCTTGGACTTTAATTTTCCTATCAATCGATAATCCTGATCTCCTTTTCATAGGAACTAATGTTTCTAAAGGTATAGAGAGGCCACGATTTCAGTAATAAAAATAAATAAGAAAGCATGGTCATTTTCTATTTTCAACTACCAAAATTTGTAGCAAAGAATCAAAATGTGCATATATCCAACCTGCAAAATAGCTGTAGTTAAAATATAAGCTGTTTAACATTAACTTAATGTTAGCAACCTCACAAGTGCCTTCTCTACAAGCCAGGGCCTTGCAGAAAACCATAAAAGGGAAGGAATATAATTTTGTTTGCTGGCACTCACTGAAAAGCTAAAATAGAATAGTAACAGAAATCATATTTGCCAGCCCTAACCGAAAGAGTTGTGAAACCTCATCTCAGAAGATTGTAAGTTATTGTAAAAATGCAGTTACTGTTATTAACCATGTTTCATAGGAGTTGAAACTTTTGTTTAGCTGAAAATTATTTAGAGCAGCACATAGCAATTAAATAGCACACAGGCTCTAAATATGTTTTTCAAAATATATTTCATACAGTGATATGGAACATTTTAAAATTCATCATTAAGTTGAAAAATGATAATCTATGTTTTTACTCCCTGATGAGCATTAGGACTTTTGCAATGGTAGTTTTCAAGTATGGTGATATAGTTTTCAAGCAATATCTTTGAAAAATCTCATTTCTTTTTCCAGTGGATGGGCTGGAAGGACAATGAACAATGTGTTGTTTATTTCATAAATTCTGAATTTTTTAAAAGCAAGTTTTGGTGTGTGAAAGTTGGCTAAAACACACTTATAGTAAGAAACACCTTGGTTCTTACAGTGAGTTATTGCTCTTTTTAAAAGTGGTTCATTGGCAGTGGCTTGAGTAATGTAACCCTTTCAAGTAGGTGCGTGTATACAGATTGAACATATTTCACAAAAATCATACGCTTTGAATTACAGATATGTATATGGAAGTGTGAGGCACATAGGGCATGTTTGAATAACATGTCACTTTGCCAGAACTCTAAAAAAATTAATTCCAGCTATGGGGTCTTTTTGCTGATGCTGTAATAATGCACACTTCAATTCACCTTAAAAAATGTCTCCCTATATTGACTACTGAGTTATATCATAACATTTTTGTGGTTTTTCATGTGTAAGTGCGAAAGCTTTATGGCATTATTTTTTCATTCATTTTGTAATTACAATTTTTCAATCTATGTAATATCTGAGGGAACACAATAGGAATATCAATCAATTTATATCGCAGTGGGGATTTTTTAATGAAAAATAAACTAAACTTTTCTGATGATTTTTTTCTGAAATGGCTTTCTTATACGGTCTAATAAACAAATTTATCTTAAAGTCTAAATTCAAATATAAAACCCCTTGCGAAGATATGCATTTAGTATTTTTTTTTTCCTTTCAGAGAACTTTGTTGCTCAAAAGAACAATTTCTGTTGTTGTGGCTCTAAGTCCCAAAACAGTTATAAAGTGGAAAAAGTATTTTTTAAGAAACCTAAATACTCATTTTCAGTCTTAACTGGATTTACCAATGCCTCTCCTCTTTCTTTTCACTTAACTTCACACACACTTCAACAAGCCTGCCAATCAACTAACCCATTTCCTCCTTAGATCAAGTGCTTTGCAGCTGCTTTCCTGGTTGTCCATGCCCAAGGAGATGCAAATGTAATGCAAATGAGTCCCTGGGATACATGTTAATAAAAGGTATACAATTCAGTGCTCTGTGTTTCCCCAAAAGTAAGACCTAACTGGAAAATAATCCCAACATGATTTTTCAGGATGACATCCCCTGAACATAAGCCCTGATGCATCTTCTTGAGCAAAAATTAATATAAGACCCGGCCTTATTTTTGGGGAAACATGGTATGAACCAGTTGGCTTCTTTGTCTACCAGTACTGAGCTGTTACATGTTTGCAGAATTCGTTTAGGCAATGAATGAATTCACATAAAGCTCTATGCTCTGTAGGGAAATAGAGCTGCTGTAAACCCCAAACCAGCAAAAGATGGCTCTTCTGAATCTGGAAGAGAAAACCTTGACCCTGCCTCCTTCCTTATTTCAGTGGTTTGGCTCACCAAAGGCAAACACCCTTAAACAATTTAGGGAAGTGGGTTCTTCTATCGGTTTGGGGATTTCTCTAGACTTCCCTTTTATATGCAGTCCAGCCCTAAGCTGTGATGTTTTCTGGGTGTCTTCAAACAACTGAAAAGGCTAAACCTCTGCTTTCAGTTCTGTATTAGCTTCTTGTCACACTAGGAATTCTCTTTCCATCTTAGTTGCCCGTGATTTTTGTCTTTTCCTTTCCTTGGCTTTCCACTGATGATATTCCTTAACATAATTTACTGCTTTAAATTTCTATATTGAAGACTATTTCCTGTGTACATCCCTCCTCCCTATGCACTGTGTCTATCAATGCATCTGATGCCCACTCTTCTTAAAAAGGTGAGGGAATAAGATATAAGTAGAAATTGAGGGGGTCTTTTAAATCTTAAACAAGAAAATTATTGATGTTATACCCAGCTTGCATGAATCAATTCACTCAAATATTCAAAAAATTGCATATTCTTTTGCAATCATAATTTTGACAGGGACTCTGTCTCATTGGGATGACAGGAAATGGAACCCCAGGCATCCTCAGTACTCCCTACCTCCCCTCCCTTCACCACACCTTGGTTCCAGAGTTGTATTAGGGGACAGAAATCAAATGAGATGCAAGGGCAGTTAACAAGCAGTACCTTTTCAAGAATGTGTTCCTCCCCTACGTAGGACCATCTGATTGTTGAAACTGCACTGACAGATCTTCTGTATTTTTAATAAAAGCCACAAGTCTTAATTTTTATGTGAATGCTCCCAAATTGTAAATGCTTATTTAAATGATTCAGTTTAAATAATATACTGCAGTTCAGCCCAATGGCCACCATTTTTCAACTTCTGTCTTGGACTTTATTCCGTAAAAGCACTTGCGATCACATGCTTCCACTTTCTGCCCTGCCTGAAGGCTAGGGGTCAGCCTGGCTGCCTATTTCTTAATGTTTCATGACCAAGGGGTTCAGTGGAAATGTTTGCTTGTATAGCCTCTGATTTACCATTTGGTGATTATAACTTACTACACAATACTTTGTGCTTCTGGATTTTTCGGGTACTAAAGCATATGCACAACAATAACAAATCAATTATATCAAATAGTAGGCTTGCATGAGTTCTTAATTTTAAAAAGTATAAATGAAACAAAGTAAAACTATACTTTATAATGATGACATTAGTTTTATTATCAAAGTTATAAAAATGGAGCACTGCCCCAGAGCTATTTCTAAATGATTCCAGTGGTTCAGCAGTTAGTCACAAATTTCAGTGGCTTCTAGGTCAGATTGGATACCACGTACCAACATTTTGAAGGCGCTAACTCAGTGGTTTTTATGGGGTAGTAGGGATCCTATTTCCTCTGAGATGGTACCAGAGATGAGTGAGTTCTCTGTTTATCCAGATGACTTGGAGTAAGGCGTTAACGTATCCAGTGTGTTTAGGGACAAAATTACCAAATTAAAGTTGAGACCCGGGATTCAGGAGAGGGAGATGCTGACAGAGTTCACATATACAGCTAAGAAAGACATAGTATAGTGTTAACAGGGAATTGTTTTCTTAGGTGCTGTAGACTGGCAAAAATAGCTCTCCAGAAAATCCACCAAAAGAATGGTTTATTCAGGAAAAGAGAAAAAAAAACAACAACAAAAAAAATGAGGTCACCCCAGTAGTGTGCAGATGCACACTTCTGACTGGCACTCCAACCGGCCGCCCACATGAAGAAGAAAAACCCAAATCCAAAATGGCTATTCTATTTATTAGCATCCCAGCCCCAGCAGTTACCACAAAGTTTAACAGGAAGTCAGGACTGCAGAATTAACAAGGGGCGCAGCTCCACCCATTGTCCTCCCAGCTCTACGGTTAATTATCTTAAGATGCCAGCTTACTTTTATCAGTGAAAATATAAAATAAGACCACAAAATGCAGTATATTGCCTTTAAGACAGTAGGTGCTCAACAAATGTTTACTAACAGGAAAGAAAAGCCTTCTGATATCAGGTGGAACTGGAGAACATGTTTGGCATGCTGGTTTATTCCTTGTAGAGATGCTATAACTCCAACACTGTGGGGAATATGTTAATAAAAGGAGAGACTCTAGAGGCTGAGATACCAATGCATGATGTGCATCAAAAGTCCTGGCAAGAGCACATAGGTGAAGTTGGAATCTGGATCTGGAGGATGGGAGGCATGGAAAACCAAGTTGCAAGAGATGATGGAGAGTGAAACGGACAGGATTTGGTACCAAAGATATAAACAGTGATTTGGGAAGGGCAAACTAGACATAGCTGTCTAAATTTCAAAGACTGAATGGTTAGGGGCATGAAGTTACCCTTCAACAAAACTTTGGTAAATGAAGAGCTAGTTTCAGGAGATCTATACTGTGCTTTATTTTGGACAAATCCCATTAAGAAGCTCTACATCTTACTAGTCTCCATTGGCTCCCTAGTACCAATGGGACAGGTTTTAACCTCTTCTACTTGGTCTAAAAAGTCCTTTGACAAATGACCTCAAACTACCTCTCTAGTCCCCATATAGCACACTAAATGCTTGATATTCTACATCTACTCAAACACCCTGTTTCTTTCTCTTTTTTTTTTTTTTTTTTGCTATTTCCAAAACATGCTAGGCAAGTGCCCCCGGCATGTTGACTCTGTCTGCCATGCCCACCTTCCTCTTCTCTACCTAGCAGGCAAGCCCTAGTATCGAAGATGCCACATTGATGAAGGTGTTCCCAGCTCTTCCTGTCTCTGCTGGAATAACTCTCATTCATAACTTCATGGGCTTCGTAAGGAGCATGTATTAGTTATCTTTGTATTGCATGTGCTATATATCGTAGCAGTTTAAATGTTTGTTAATAAGATGATTTAAATATTTGAGAAGGAGAGTGGTCTATGGCGTTAGATTTAAAGTTAAGAGTAGTTTAGGGAAAGACACTGGATATGGGGATTTGTGTGGTTATCTGGGAGAAAACTGTTCCAGTGGACCAGTGAAGGGAAGTCTGGACTCTGAGTTGCTGAAAGGAGAGAATGCCAGGGAAGAAAGATGGAGCAGAAAGATCAGACGACCTTTTAAAGAAGTCTGGTTATGAAGTAAAAGAGAAAGAGGATGGCTTTTTAAGTTGAAAGCAATAATAAGAAAAGCCTTTTTAGCTTGGTGACAATTTGGGCCTTCTTTTAGGAAGGAGAAAAGAGGGATTAACTGAAAAAAAAAGTGAGGGGGGGGAATTAAAGGAACTGGAAGACAGTGGGTTCCTGAGATGGGAAGACTTGGGCTCAAAAACTAGGTAGTAAGATTTAGAAGGAAAAATGGAGAGATCTCTTTCCTTTTAAAACAAGAGAAGGAAAGAAAAGGGTAATTTGGGTGAGACTATTTGATGTAATAGGAGAGAAGTAGAGAATTCATATTAGATGGCCTAAATCTTCTCAATGAAAGGAATGTAAAAGTCACCCACTGAAAATGAAACAGTCAGAAGTAAGTTTCAGGCAGATCACAAGCAATAGTGAAGTCAATAAGAAATAGGACAGCATTACTGAGCAACACTGAAAACCCAGCTGAGCTCGGAGAGCATACATCAATAGTCCCTGCAACACACAGCACTATGTGACATCCTTGAGCAATGTGTACCCATTGAATAGGAGTGGAGGAAATAGACTGTGTCCAGGATTGTGGACTAACGTGAGGGTCTAGTGAAAGGAGAGTTTAAGTGGTTGACCATGGGATTTTTAACTGGGTAATGAGGCCAACGAGGCAGTGGGGTTTCTCATACCTCAGGATAGGACAAAGGGGTTAGAAATCAACAGTCATGACAGGGACAAAGCAACAGATTCCATAGGAGTCTGGGAGCTCATGATGTAAGGAGGACATTGAAGACTAGGAGGCCAGTTTCAGAATTTGATATCTTGAAGGACCAGTTCTGGGTAATGACCAGGGTGTCCCAGCTAGAGGTGAACCATTGGGCTGAAAGTGTTGGAAGGATGCCAAGAGAAGAGATAACGTTCAATCCAAGGGTTGAAGTTGTAGAGACTGAGTCTCCTGGAGGTCAGTAAAAGGAAGCTGTAAGGAAAGCAGTAATGACATAAGTGTTTCAGAGGACAAGTGTTTCTTGATGATATGGTTGTGGAACCATGAGCCTAAATGAGAGGGGGCAGCAAGAATGACACCTTGCCCCGGTTCTGCTTTGGGGGAGCAGGACAAGTAGAGATGTCCTTTTGAGAAGGCAGAAGGGAAGAGGTATTGTGAAGGGAGACCAGTAAACGAAATAAAAAAGAAGGAGTGTCCTAGGCAAAGTTTATGTATGTGAATGAATTTGTTCACAATTGACAGATGTTAACTATGCACTAAGGTAAATATAACTAACACACACACACACACACAAAATTCCCATTAAGAGTTACCAGTTTAAGTCACAAAATGTTTAGCAAAAAACAGGATTATAGCTAAATGTACTGCTGCTATTCATGCGATACTTTGAAAATAAGCTCACATCTCCACGTGTCCTGTAGCCATAAGCCCTAGCTTAGAATTAATTTGATTATTGATTTATGCTTTATTTTAGATTATAATTTTTGGATGTTTAAAATTTCCTAGATTTTGTCCAACACAAAGTATAAAATTTTGACAGATAATTCATAGTGGTTCACTAATTTAGTATACTAAATTTTACTGAGTATAAAATATATACAAGCTACTATGCTGTGGACTGAAAATGCTGAGAAGGGTCATGAGGGAATATTTCCTCTTTTAGGAATGCTGAGGTTTCAAACTGTTTTTAATTCAGTGTAAATATGCAAATAATATTTGAATATAATCAGAAAATTTGATAGTATTAAAAAATAGATTATTTTGAACTTTAACCTTATTTTAATAGATCAATGTAAATGCTTCAAACATAAAAAAAAGTATTAAAAGATTATAGCAATATAATATTAAAATATAGTAAAACTAGGTTGTTTTTGAATTCTCACACATGAAAGTCTTGAATTCAAAGAATTGAATCTTTGAACGCTTCATGAATTTATGTGACATCTTTGTGGAGGGGCCATACTAATCTTCTCTGTATTCCAATGTTTTTTAGTGTATTTGGGGCCAAAGTGAGCACCAAAGAACTGCATCTTGAATGTAAGTATTTATGCTCTGAGAAGATTTGGAAAATGTAGGTTTGTTTTGTCATATTTGTAATTATTACTGTTCTATAAACTAAATAAATATTCAGAAACTAGATTCTTCGGGTAGAAAATAGAGCAAACCTCTAATGTCTCGTGAAACTTCTAAAACTTTTGTGGTTTTCATATTATCTGTAGATTTAATATATTTTCAGTTTCCAGGATAGTGTAAGTTAAAAGACAAAGCCATTGAACCATCAAAGGAAAACAGTTTTAAAATGTACTCCTTTATTGTGGTGAATATGGAAAGCAATCTTTTCTTATCATATAATTGTAAAAGCAGGGAAACTGTTTCGTGATTAAATAGTGACCAAACAGCTCATTTACCCTTTTCTGCCTTTTGGGAAAGTCAAAGGTATATGGTTGCCAAATCACAGAGAGCCAAAAAAAAAAGTTACAGGACCAGTGGTGAAGAAGTGCGAACACTGTTAAGGAAGCTGTTTTCCTGATTATGCTGGTCGCTGGCTCCCTTAACTGGGTCACTATAAATTAAATCCACCATTATTACAAATTCTGTTGTATAAAGCAATATTTCTGCATATATTTAGAAAATTGCTAAACTAGAATGCTAGTTTTTCATTTTCAATGATGATTTTAGCACCAAAGCTCCTCTGGTTCCAGATATTCATTATTAAATTGACACAATGAGTCTATTCATCTCGGTTTGCATGTGCCTAAAACACTGTCAGTTTTAGCTCTCGCCTATGCTTCCCCCATCCAGGCCCTTTGATGACAACTTGAAGTAATGAACAGAATTATTGTCATTTAATAAGATGTCTTTTTTTTTAAGCTGATAATGTAATTCAGGGAAAATGAAAACTCTCTACCATTTTTACTAGTTGAGTGGCCTTGAACAAGTGGCTAAACCGCTCTTAAAAAAAAAAGAAGATTGGGATTGTTATTGCAAGCATTAAATGAGAACATGTTTGCACAGTAGATACCCAACAAATATTACATTCTAATTAACTAATTGACTATTTGGCCAAAAGGAAATAAAGGCCGCAAAAGTGCAGGGACTGGGAAAGGTAATTGAAGCGCAGAAGAAAAATAAGAAAAAGGCATGTTGGTGCTTGTCTCTGCCTTTGCTCAGAGAGTTAAATAGGCTCTTCCCAGAATATTTAAATTATATATTTGTTAATTTAGCAAGTGCTAAGTTTGTATTAATTTAATAAAATCCTACTTCAATGGGATAATTTGGAAAGCCCTCTGGATGCGTTATAAAAGATATGAGTCTTATATTCAATTGTCTTTGAAATCTTTTTAAAATAAGTATCTTTCCTTGTCAAAAATCACACCTAATGCTGTATTTTTGCATAAAGTAATCATCTTATTTCTGACAACAGAGAGGTGGGAAAGGTGGTGGGGTTTGGGGTACAATAAACATGATTGAAGAAATGCCGTATGTTTCCATGTTTCCCAAAAGATTTCTCAAGGTGAACTATGAATGAGAACCATTGTTTTTCCCCATAGCAATGAGCTGGGTTTTGAGAGAACAGGAAGGAATCAGCTTGACCAGGAAAATGAGCCCTATATTTCTGATGCCCTGGAAGGAAGGAAAGGAGGAAAGGAAGGAAGGAAGGAGGGAGGGAGGAAAGAGACAGGTTATATCTCCCTTTGTCAGCATTTTCAGCCATAATTCCTGCCCACCTGTTTTTTCTTTCTTTCTTTCTTTCTTTCTTTCTTTCTTTCTTTCTTTCTTTCTTTCTTTCTTTCTTTCTTCCTTCCTTCCTTCCTTCCTTCCTTCCTTCCTTCCTTCCTCCCTTCCTTCCTTTCTTTCCTTTATTTAAATTAAAGTTTATTTTGGTGACAGTTGTTAGTAAAGTTACATAGGTTTCAAGTATACAATTCTGTAATACATCATCTATATGTCACATTGTGTGTTCACCACCTAGAGTCACTTCTCTTTCTATCACCATATATTTGATCCCCTTTACCCTCATCTCCCACCCCCCTACCCACTTACCCTCTGGTAACCACTAAACTATTGTCTGTGTCTATGAGTTTTTGTTTCTTCATTTGTTTGTCTTGTTCTTTTGTTGTTTTCAGTTTTATATACCACATATCAGTGAAATCATATGGTTCTCAACTTTTTCTGTCTGACTTATTTCACTCAGCATAATAATCTCAAGATCCATCCATGTTGTCGCATAACTACGTGTTTCTTGTCCTCCAGCTTAGTTCTCTAGCTGACCTGACTCTTTATTGCTAGATGCATCTTGGTTCTCACTATATCTCCAGCTTTAAAGTTGGCTAAATCCTGTCCTATTCTATTCTTTTTTCCCCTGAAGATATTACGTGCTCACTTCCAGCCAATGTCTGTCTTGTGTCCAAGGTCATCCACTATCTTTTCAAGCTTCCCCAGGTCAACTCTGTCTGGAGAATCTATTCACAAATCATCCCACATATTCCTTTATCATTACCGTGCAACCCTTTATTCTTTCCACAAAACTGGATACTCAAAAGTGTATCTTTAGGAAAGATTGTTGATGGCTATGGAAAGTTCGGAGATATATATCCCTCTACCTCAAGGCAGGAGTTAATTTAAATAATCTCACACCGACTACCTCTCTTTCCCTTTCTAGCTTTCTCCCCGCCCTACACTCCTAAAAAAATAATGTCTAAAATTGATTTGTGATTCAGCTCTTGCAGTAAGGTGGGCGCTTGTCACAAGATAGAGGGTTTAATCAGTTAAGTCTTTGTGGAAAAAAACCTTGGGATGAGGAGGTGCTTACTTACCCTGACAAACAAGTTAAGGTAAAGTTCTTCACAGGATCTGTCAGGAGGAGGCATATTACAGTGGAAGTTGCTAATGAAGGCAGTTAATTTGTTCCTGCCCTTCTCTTGTCTTTTCATATCTCAGAAAGGTTCAGAGAAAAAAAGGCACACAGGTTTCACTGTAATTCATTCCAGAGACTCTCCTATCTCATGGCTAGGAAGCTTAGTTCTTTTAAACGTTCACATCTCCTTTCTTTCTATAGCCATTTATGCCCACTTACCTTCTTGCTGAATTCATGGCAACTGTTCAGTCTCCCAGAGCTCCTGTCTAATGGCCCCATACAGTGTGGGGTGTGTTCGTGATGTCCAGCTAATATCAACACTGTCCCTTCTGCCTGCCTTCATTAGGCGCAGTCTCAAAATGGTCATCATTGTTCAGTTTTCAAGACCTTCATCGTGATCATCTTGTCTGTACCTGTGTCTGTATCAATGAAGGCTTTAGCCTGCATATATTAACACAAGCTTTCAAAAAAGATATGGATATATTTCTCATATAATAAGAAATCTGGTGATAGTTGCATCAACTCAAAAATGTTAGGACTTAGATCTCTTTGATCCTCTTGACATTTGTGACCACAAGCTTTATGCTTTAGCTTCCGTCACCAGGACCAAATTCCAGGCAAGACATAAAAGGACAAGGAAAAGGCCAGGAGGCCACATCTCAGCGGAATCAGCTAGCTCATGCCTTTAAAGAGCTTTCCCAAAACTGCACCCAAAAACCTCTACATAGATTTCACTGGCCAAAAATAACTCTTGGGAAAACCAGAAAGTTTAATGTTTTAGGTAGGCTCATTGGCCTGCACACAAAAATGTATGCTTTGTTGGGGAGGGAAACAGCAGAATGGGTATTAGGTAAGCCATAAGCATATACTACACAGCCTTTTCTGCTCTAGTGGATCCTAGACGCTTATTCATAACAGAAAGAGAATAGGATTTTGGGTTAAGAACACTGAATGTTAGGGTAAATTTATTTTGTCAACTTGGCTAGGCCACAATACCCAGAGATGTGCTCAAACACCCATCTGGATGTCATTGTGAAGGTACTTTTGAGATGTAATTGACATTTAAATCAGTAGTACGCTTTGAGTAAAGCAGATTACTCTCTATAATGTGGGTAGGTCTCAACCAATCAGTTGAAGGCCTTAATAGGAAAGGACTGATGTCCCTCAAGGAAGAGGGGACTCTGCCTCCAGGCTGCCTTTAGACTTCAGCCACAAAATCAATCCTACCCTAGTTCTCTAACCTACCATCGTGCCTTACAGATTTCAGACTCATCAGTCCCTCCAATCATGTGAGTCAATTCCTTTAAGTAAATTGTCCTGTCTCCATATATATATACACACATCCTATTGATTTTGTTTTTCTGGAGAACACTTACTAATCTACTGGATTTGATTTTTGCATCTCAGGCTCACTAGTTAGGTGACTCTGGATCAGGTAGGTACCTGCGACTCAGGATTAGTTGGAATAAATCAGGAATGTTAAGATTTGTGCTCTGAAGACCTTGTATACATGTGTTTATGATGGATGTGGATTGATGGGGAGGAATCTTGGAACTTCTCATTTCTGTACTTTTGTTTTAACCTCAACTTCATTTCTATTTAGTTCTTTAAAATTGAGCTTCCCCCATTAAATTCCACTTGAAGAAGTGTATCTACTAATTAAAATAACACATGAAGTGATATTTAAGTTTCACTCCAGTTCTCACAAATAAGTGTCATAATTAAATGTTCAGCTCAGGGATCTCCAACTGGTGGGACCAGTTGAGACTGTGGCTAAGAACTCATCCCGAAAGTAGATGAGTTCCCCAAAAATATCCAGTGACCCAAATAACAAGGTCCTAAAAGGAGTTGCTAACCTAAATTAGGTTAGTGTAAATACACAGAAGGTTCAGCCTAATGTATAGAGAACAGCAGTAAGATAGTTGAAATCAGGTGGGTTATGGTGTCGTGGGTTAAAGCCATTGTTTATTTTGGTCTGAGGTTGCACAAGGAATTCTCTACCTCTGCACCTGAGGTGGGAATGATGCTCCTGATATACTGATCAAATTGCTTCAGAAACAGAGGGGTTTAATCTTGTCATGCAAGTCTCTTTTATCACGTGAGTCGGGCTAAGGCAGTAAGGTCTGACACTAGACCGCATAACCTTCTTATTGTCGGAAACCCTTTGCCTATAGGAGATACTCAATAAAAATATGATCAATAAATCCTCTGTACCACTGTAGCTCCAAATATGAGCCCAAAGTTCAGCACAGAACTGAATGTAAAAATCTCTTCTCCATGTTTTTAAGAAAATGTTCTCATTAAAGTTTAGAAGATTATCACCCACACACCCATCCCCACCCCCAAGCAAATCCTTGTTTTTCCAGTTATAAGAACATTTCTGCAGAACGATTTTAACAGGAAAATTGGTATACGGTGTTTTAGACCATTTTACCATGCTACATGGAAAGATTTCTACAAGGGGAAAAAAAGCCATTTTCATCATAATATGGTGAAATGTAATACAAGTAGAATTTATTACTGGAACTGACTCTGTTACCTTGTTTCCCCGAAAATAAGACCCAGCCAGACAATCAACTCTAATGCATCTTTTGGAGCAAAAATTTATTATATTATATTATATTATATTATATTATATTATATTATATTATATTATATTATACTATACTATACTATACTATACTATACTATACTATATTATATTATATTATATTACATTTCATTATATTATATTATATTATATTATAGATCTGGTCTTATATTATAGTAAAATAAGACTGGGTCTTATATTAATTTTTGCTCCAAAAGTCGCATTAGAGCTGATGGTCCGGCTAGGTCTTATTTTCGGGAAAACACAGTATTGATCTAAACTAATTCTCTGTGAAATTTGACCAGTCTGCTTTGTGCATTTCATTCAACTTATTCTATAATAACTTTAGAAGAGGTGGTTTTGGCCAAAAGTGTTTTAGATATAGCTTAAAATTAATAATTTAAAATCTGCAACAGTATAAATGATTTCTTTTTTTTTCTCTTTTTTTTTTCTCTTTTTTGTTAGTAACATCTAGTTTCAAGTCCTGAGTCTGAATACTTACTAGTTGTGTGAACTTGGACAAAATGCTTAACCTCTATAAGTCTCAATTCCCTCATTTGTTAAGCAAGAGTAATAATAATAGTGTTTATTTCCTGATAAGTACTAATTTTGAACATTACATGAGGAAGTTCATACTAAGGTCTGACATTCGGTTCACAAACTCATCCTAGAAAAAGTGCTACATACCTCATTGTTGAATATTACTATGGTCACCTTCGAAGTACTATCCTTGGGAAGCTATGCAATGATGCCAGTGCCTAGTCCACCCTTCAAAGTAATTTTGGAACTCTCTTTCTGGAATGGCCATCAGAGCTGTCGTTATATTACCCTTGATGTCCTGAATGTCATCAAAATATATTTCTTTCAATATTTCCTTTATCTTTGGGTAAAGAAAGAAGTCATTGCGGGTCAAATCTGGTGAATAGGAAGGGTGTTCCAAAACAGTTATTTGTTTGCTGGCTAAAAACTCCCTCACAGACAGTGCCACGTGAGCTGGTGCATTGTTGTGATGCAAGATCCATGAATTGTTAGCGAAAAGTTCAGGTTGTCTAACGTTTTCACGCAGCCTTTTCAGCCCTTCCAAGTGGTAAACTTGGTTAACTGTCCAGTTGGTAGAAATTCATAATGAATAATCCCTTTGATATCAAAAAAGGTTAGCAACATTGTTGCAACAAGTTCATGAACTTAATCGTCAGACTTTGTATAAAATACTTAGCTAAGTACCTGGCATATAATGAAAATTTGATGTGTTAGTTATAATTTTTCCATTTTGAAAGAAAATGATGGCTACATTTAATAGATATAAATCACCTTTATTTTCTAAATAGAAGTGAAATCTTATTAGTGGGTAGGATTACAATGCTCTTTTTACAAGATTTCTTATTGGTACATTAAAAACATAATCTTGATAGAATCATGGTCTAAAATGGCTCTGCTCATTCTTATTTTGGAAAAAATACTTTCATGAAATGAAAAGTCATACTTCAGATCAATAAATACAGGAGCAGAGAGGAGATGAGGTCAGGAAGATCAGTATGAAGGATGAGGAGAGGGGAGGGAGGGACGGGTGGGCGAAAGAGGGAGGTAAGGAGGTAGAAATGAAGGAGGGGAGGGAGAGGAAAAAGGAAAGAGAAAGGGAAGAGGAAACTTTGTGAACAGTTTAGGACTACTGGTTTCTGGGTTATTGGAACTGAGCCCTCAGCACTGGGGCTGGTTAACAATTGTACCTCTGCTCCCCTCTCCCCAGGGACCACCTCCTCTAGGCAATACTGTTATTCAGGCTCTTTTCTTCCTGGTGGTACCCTCAGGGTTGTGTCAAGGTGATATACACGTGACCTACTTTCAAAATACCTGGAGGTTAATAAATTGCAGCTATTGTTATTTTGCTACTTATATTTAGGAATCAATCCCTGCAGGATCACAATTAAGGAAGAAATGGGAGGAGTGAAAGTTCTGGAAGATATTAAGCTTACTTGAGACACACCCACCAAAGTGAAAATTTAGCTCAATGGCCTAAGGATAAGTTTTGAATTGCTAAGTACTGTGCGATGGCAACCAGTTTTGCACAGTAAGTACTGAGGCAACTAGTTTTCAACCAGAATCACAGTTTTGCACAGTAAGTACTGAGGCAACTAGTTTTCAACCAGAGTCAAAGGGCTTAAATCTAGGACTGAAATGAGAAAGACTGCCAACCTGGCAGAGTAGGGAAAAACAGGCCTGACCAAAGGTACTTGGTTTTATTAGTAAAGACGCAGTAGGTCTCTCAAGGAGAGTCACATTGCTGGCGTTCATCCAAGCCATGAGGCAAGCTGGGGCACAAGCTGGAAATACGAACCTTTCACGTACTTCAAGAGCAGCTTGATCAATACCTCAAATCCATTCTGCTGTGATAGGAGCTCCATTTCTGTCTGGTTATTTAGCTTTAATCACTACTCAGCAACACCGGAGTTGCTCACAGATCTATATTTAACATTTGCTGTGTATTTTTTCTCCTTATTCTACTATCAGAAACAGCACAAGTTGTAAGTTCCACTCTGTAACTAAGGCTGCAACATTTCTGTTATTCAGTTTTTGCCTTTTGTTTTCACTTTTTCTGGTGTAAGGTCTTCATCTCAGCCAGGAAGAGTGAAATGCTTAGTAATTGAGGAAAGCGGTTTTCAGTCTAAAGTCAGTGTGTGTGTTTTTCTTGGGAAATCCTAAAGCAAGGATGTTTATAATGGACATGAAAAGTCTCAAACATTAAAAGCTTCTTGTGTGAAGAATTCATACCTATGCTATTGTTACTGTTATTTTCCTTGTTTCCACTCTGAGTGATAATATGATGACCCGGAAAGAACTTTAACTCTTGAACCACACAGACCAGGTTTGAATCCTGACTCTCCCACTTACTCTACCTATAACCTTGAGCAAATGACCTCACCTCTTAGAATATTAATTTTCTCTTCTATAAAAGTGAGATGCTGAAACTAATAAAAAAAAAAAAAAAAGTGAGATGCTACCCATTCTGGAGAACTATTAGAATGAGATGAGAAAATATATGGAAAGATCTAGCACATGATAAGCAGTCAATAAATTATTGTTGTTTTGTTATTCTAGTTATCACTAATCAGATTTTCCCACATTGTCAAGTCACTCTAAAACATTAGTGATTTTGCATATGCCTTATGTAATTATCATAATTTATATACTTTACTAATTAGCGAACACTTGTCATTGGACAAAGCGCTTGAAAAGATAGTACTTTTAAAGCGTAGACTTTATAAAATGTATGGGATGGTGATGGTACTGGTGGTGGTTATTGTAACTTTCAGGAATCTTGGTACTGAATCCTTTCTTTAAAAATGTGGTCATTTAATAAATGCAAAGTAAGACAATTCCTACTTTCAAGAAAAATAAACCTAGTGTATAATATGGACAAAACACAGGGAAGAAAAATCCAATAGGTGCTATAAACATGATACAAAGTAGAGAGAAATTTGGGTAGATGGATCAGAAAGATTTTGATGGACCTGGAAAGATTTAACAAGAGACATGGGAGACAGGATGAAGACGAGGGAATTTCCGGTAGAGGAACAAGCATTACAGTAGACACAGAAATCTGTGGCATGTTTCGTGATAAAACTGTAGACATGTTGTAGAGCAACTTTCCCCAAACTCGTTTAGTAAATTGAAATTTTTTCCAAATAAAATTTTATGTGGAACCTTAGTATGTAAACTATTTCAAAATAAGAATTATTCTATAAGTTTAATTTTAGCCTAGTTACTCCTGTCACTGCAGGGTAATAGGCAATAGTTGCAGTCTTGGCATTCATTGCACTTGGACTAAAACTTCATGGGACTCCTGAAGCCCCTCTTTGGGTCATTAATGTTCCAGAGAACTCATTTGAAAAACCACTGGGATACAAGAATTTGAAGTACAGCCTAACAGGTTTGTCTTCACTCAATTAAAAAGGGGAGCCTTTGAAGGTTTCTTAGTATGGGGATGATATAGAATAGCATTGCTAAAGGGAGATTAATCTTATAAAAGGAAGATTTATCTTATAAATCTTATAAAGGGAGATTAATCTTATAAACTGGAAGATATAAAGGTTAGGGACAAGGAAATCTTTTAATTAGCAGGCTGTTGAAATAGTGCAAAAGGGGCTGAACAAAGGTTCAAAATCAGGGTGGAGTGGGAATGAGTTATTCATTAACATCCTAGTTTAAATTGGAGCTCTATTTTCCAGTAAGAGAACCCTGTTTTAATTTCACAGTCTTAATGGTACTATTGCTATTATGACTTCTACATTATAGGCACACATACTTTTTGTTGGTTTTTAATTTTCACTTCTTTGAAAATTAACTGTTACATAAGAACTGGAATCTTTTGTAATTATTTCAGAGGGTAGACTTTTAGAATTGTGTTTGATTGGAAATACTGATCTGAAGATTTCCTTTATCTTTTTTCTTTAAGGTTTTAGTTCTTTAACTCTTGGTCCATAAAAACTCTTAGATCTCTCTTTCCAGCACAAGAGAAATTAGATGTAAATCACATTTCATTCTTTAAATAATCACTTAGTTTAAATGAGTCCAGAGCATTCTACTTCTATGTTTTGTTATGTGAACTTAACATAAGACAGGATTTTAATTTTCCTTAAAATCTTCCCTAAAGAGTAGGCTTTTTATCTGACATACAAACCAGAGTTTAGAGAGAAAAGATTATAATAGCTTGGTTGCACGTTTTTACAAATCAGAAGCAAATATTTTGAAGACCTAAATACTTGTGTCTAAAGATTTTTTAATAACATCTCATTTATTAATCACCACCGATAAAAGTAATAATGCATAGAAGTGAAAATTCCAAATAGTGTAAACGTATCACTTTAGATGTCTCTTTTTCCATTTTAATGACTTTGAAGGAAGTCTTAAAATGCATTCTGTCACCTTGGTATTGGAACAACAGTATCATCAACAAAATCTTCTTTGTACTGTTTTTCAAAATTCAGATTCCTTCCTGGCTGTTAACTGGCCACTACTATTTTCAAAGTGCCTGATTTCTTCTGATTTCTCACTTGCTACCACAAGTCAGTCTTAAAGGAATATCAAAACAAACAAACAAACAAAAGTTATTACAGTTGCATATAAAGTAAAAAGCAAGTGATGATCTCATTTTGTGATAGCCATGTAACAAAGAGAAGTATTTTATTGGTATCTTCATAACAAAAGGGTAAGATTATCGAACAATGATTACTGATTAAGTGGAATGTTACTGTCATTTTCTGGGACAGTCATAGCTTGAATACTTAAATTTGATTCTAGGTGATTTATGTTAAAAGATATAATAGGAAGGACATAGGGAAACTATTCCAATACATTAAATAAATTAACCATGGTTCTGAGAGGCATAGCTGCATGGAAAAACATCAGCTCAGTGCTGGAGGTTTTACTAGCAATTACAGGGGAGGTCTATTTTTCTGAGCAGCTACCTCTGTGCTCCCATTGCACCCTACGATGCCCTATATTGTGGCTCATGTCATGTTTCATTTTTGTAAAATTTTTGTTTAAAATCTTTCTGACCCTCTAACCTACAATAAATAAATAAATAAATAAATAAATAAATAAATAAATAAATAAATAGAATTTAAAAATCCTAGAGGGAAGAAAATGATTGTTTTATAACACAAATTGGTAACCAATATACACTTATTTTCTGGTTGTCATTGAAAAGCATAATTAAGGTCAGTATAAAACCAGACAGATGCCAGAAATTGAGACAATGAGGAATTATCATTCTTTCTGATTCCAGTCCTTGAAGGAATCTGCTAGATTAAAAAAAAAAACAAAAACAAATAAAGCAGCTTCTGCCAAGTCCTACATGTTATCTCTATTGTAACTTTCCAATCTACTTTTCCAACACTTCTGGATAATGATTTAATGATTCTCTGCTCCAGGCAAGCCAGTTCTTGGTGGTCATTACATGGTGGAAATTCTCTTCTAGACTTTCTTTGAAGTCTTCAGGAGTCAGTACTGTCCCACTTATTCTCAAATACTTTAAGCAGAGAGAAAAGAATATAGTCATCATTTTTATTTTGAAGCCAAAGGTTTATAAACCTTAACAGTGACCAAGTGACAGTGAGTAATCCCAAAAGTAACTCCGTTTTATCACTCCCAACACGTGCTTCCTACAGAAGGAGGCTTTGTGTATACATCCTTTATTGTGCTGATAAGTTACTTTCAGGTCCATTTTAAGGGCAGAAAATCGAAGTTCACACAGGTTAAGTGATATGCCCAAGGGCACAGAGAGAAAGTTATAGTTCCAGGATCAAAGCCAGGTATATTTTATCCCCTAGTGCTACAAAAAGCATCCTCGTATTTCCCGGTCTCACCTTTAGTTGCAAGGAAGTCTCCATTTTCAGAAGCAACCTGGCATTTTCATGAAAGCTCCCCTTGACAAACTCTGTCCTCCCTAGTTGCAAAAGCCCTTTTCCTTCCAGGTTCTGTAAGCCTAGGAGGATAAACCTGTTAGGTTACAAATAGCTACATATGGAAAAAAGATTCATACACTGCAGCCAGGAATTTGCATTTTAGTAACAAACTTTGGGGGAAAAAATATTTTTCAAAAACATGCTGGGATTTCAGGAACTGTGACCAGATCCATGGAAGATATTTTAGGGCAAGAATGTTTACCGGAGATCCATCAAAGGCAGAAAGCTTTTTCCTGAAGTTTGTATGATCCAATCTTTTCTCGTCACAGAACGACAATTTATAGCCAATATTAATGGTAGTAGAAGAGTTGTTTTATTTGGCAGGTACAAGGGTATGGATGGAAATGGTTGATGTCTTGTGTTTAACATGCAGATTGAACAGGAAGTAATGAACCATTAGAAGTATAAGGCAGACAGGAAGATATGACAATTGAAAGAAATGTCAGTAGGCAACAAATGCACTAGATGTTCTTTTCAGAATAACAATTTCCCTACCATGACAAGGGACAGAAGGAAAGTAAGATTTCATGCCTATAGATGACAAGTAATTTCCTTCAATTTACAGTATTTCTCTAGTGCAGTGATATCCAATATAATTTCTGTAACGATGGATATTTTTTATATTTCAGCTATCAAATAGAGTACCCACTAGTCATATGGGGCTATTGAGCACTTAAAATGTACCTAACCATTCTGAAGAACTGATGTAAAAAAAAGCTTTGTTTTAAATTTAAATAGCGTCTTGTGGCCAGTGGCTACCATATTGAACAGTGCAAGAGGCAAAATAGATGTTGAAACCATTTCTCCATCTTTAGTCAAATTAGATGCGTTTATTTTGTCTAAATATCATGAAAGACTTGAGGTTATATTGCTGGTGATATAACTTAGCTTTTACCAGTGAGAAATCTACAGCAAGTAAGATAGATCAGATTTCCAAGCGTAGATACATAATTTAAGCTATCACAAACAGTGTTATTAAAATAAAAATAATTCCACAAATACACAATAATAATGTCTGTCTACAGACAGAGCATGAAAGTCATTTACATAAAGTAGCACAGAATATTAATGAGTTAAAGTAAAAACTATTTAAGGTGATGGTTCCCTTTGTGCCATGGAAGAATGGGCGGTCTAAAAACAAAAAAATCAGCTAGTGACACAAACCTCCTTTCTTGGTGGTTGTACACTGAGAAGAAAAGAGGAACCAGCAAAAAGAAAGGTGAAGATATAATGCAGGCTTTGCTAACTCAAGTGTCTACAAGTCCTGGGCAAATAGTGTAAAATCATGTTCAGTGTGAAGCAGAGAGTACTGCCTACCTTCCCCTCCCCCACCATCCTCACCATCAAGGGTATTTTACTGCTGGGATATTATGTGTGTGGGGTGGGGAAGGGAGACCTGCTCAGCCAATCTGTCCCCACCACTGCCACCACTCCCCCAATCCACCTGAGGCTACCACCTAGCCTCCTTCAAGCAAGTTTGAACACCACTGTGCTAAATGATTTCTAAGGTTCCCTTTAGTTCTTGCATCTTTTATTTCTAGGATTATCAGTCTAATATCTTTGGTGAGGAAAAACGTGAGTCTTGTTTTAATCAAAATACTATATCTTGGAGTTTTTATTTACTACATAAATATTACAAGTATTTATGGGGTGGGAATTTGAAGTTTATTATATGCAAAACTTTTTCCTATGTATAGTACTATTCACTGCTTATTTGCACACCAGCTCAGTGCTTCTAAATGAGGGAGCTGCCATGAGTATAACCTAACCAGCAGTATGTGTGCTTATATATTTTGCGTAATACCACCATATAGCCACTCACCACCAACAAGAAACATAACAGGTGCTCAGTGAAAGTTTAGTAAATAAATGGGGCAGAAATACCTATAAATAAATATAATCAAACTTTTGCACAGTAGGAATAATTATCTGTTTCCGTGCTAAAAAACTTCTAAATCCTTTGCTGTGACAATGTCTAACATCGAAACACTCATTTCATTTTGTGATTTTCCATATAGTTTATGGTTCCTTAGTCAATGGCTTGATGGCCTCTTTTACAATAAGTTACTTGGGTTCCTATTTGAATGCTTTAAAATAAAAGTTAAAAAAAAAAAGTGATATCTTTAAAGTTTAAAACTTAAAAATCTTCATGAACCAGGAAAACATGTTCAGTAATTTAAAGAAATGTCTCTTTAGTGGTCCACAATTAACAAATTTCACCAGGGACTGTTTGTTGTGTATGAAGGAGTGGTAGGGAGTGGACATCTTTTTAAAAATAAATATTCCTGGTGAATCATACTATTCATAATTAGTCTAATACCGTAGAATGACTGAGTTTATTGGATGCTTTTCTCTAAAAGGAGAGAGAAATGGACAAAATGGGTTATTTTATAAATGTAAATTCACGGAAGAAACTGAAAATAAATTGCAAGTGGGGTGGGAGTTAGGGAGAAGCCACTGACAATTTTCTCAACTTCTAGTTTTCCCAGGGCTCATGCCACTTGTACGCCAAGAAGAAATCGGGATAAAAAAGAAATTAGAGGTGTGTGAATAATAAAATGGGACAAACTAGGGCCAGATTCTGTATGTTTCTCATACAATCTTCACAAATACCTTACCATTAGTATTTATGAAAATACATCCAGAAGAGTGAGTGGTTGATTTACTTCTAAATTCCAGGTAATTTCTGCTGATGGTTGCGTGTTACCTTAAATACAAGTACATTTGGTCATTGATGTTTCATTTTAATACAGTGACAAGAATTCTGAGGCAGTGGAGAAGGGCATAGGATTTTAGATAAAGAGTCCAAAAAAGTAAGTGATAAGTAAACAACTCTAATTTCGTTCATTCTTAAATAGTATCTTTTGAAAGTTTTGAAACGACCTTGGAAATATGATTTTCTACATTTGTGAAATTAGTTGACATTTTATAAACATTTGAAAAATAATAGAGCTGACACAGATCTTAGATATAATTAGTCCCTACGTTTCATAAGTGGAAGAACTAAGCCTCTGTGGTTTGAAGTTGACATGGCTCTTTCCACTCCATCTGACTCCTCAGCCACAATTAATACTCCAGTGGGTCTCATCAGAGTCTGAAATGAAAAGGCTCAATATACTCATGTGGATGAGACCAGATACTGGACACCTGGGAGCATGTGAATTCCTGAGCTCTTTTCCTTCACATCACATGATCTTTCCAAGTTCCTATACAGAAGTATTTCCTCTTCTAAATGCACTGTCAGTTCCCACCTGTCTGTCTCGTTAGAAAATATGCCTTACCCCCTACCAAGAAGTAAAAATCTCATCTCCTGCCAAGTTTGAACCAGCTGAAAATACTATATAAAAATAGCAGAAATTTTACATATATATATGTGTGTATAAATATATATATGTATCAGTAGTATATATTCTAAAATGAGTATTTAAAACTTTTTCTGTATTTCTCTCCTTTCTTTAAATCAAGTTACACAAAATATTTTAGATAAAATAGTTTTCCATAACTAGTTCAAATGTATGGTTAATTTTAATTATCTCAAAATGATATTTTATCAAAGATGTGTTGATCCACATAAAACTTGTAGAACATGAGTCATTTCAAACATTATTTTACTTATCCAATTAAAATGTTTTGAGGGCCAACTATGTAGAAACAGTCAACTTCCTCTTTTTCTTTGAATACACCTCGTTCCTGGGGTGCTGCTGCTAAGTCCCGCTAAGTCCGTGGATAGGGAACTGCTAGTCTTTTCTGGTGATGTTGCTGGGTCTTCTGGCTCTCTCTTGTTGCCATAAGCTCCTCTTCCCCATTCCTTAATGCAGTAGACCCTCTAATTCTCTGCCACCTCCACATTCATCCCTAGCCTATCTGTTCACTGTGACAGTGCATTCCTACCTCAGCTTTCACTGATGTCCTCATGGCCAGTATCCAATTACCCCAAAGAGAATGAAAGAACCTGGGTATTCATGCCTGACACTTGTCACTGAGGGAAGCTTGACAACTGCACTCAAGGTGTCTCTGCTCAGCTGCACCACAGTCCCACAAAATGCCAGCACCTAAGTAGACCAAGATATCCTTTGGATGGCCTGTAGCCTCTCTGAAAAGCTCTGGGGGATTACGCCACAGGCCCTTATTCCATGAGATCTTTCCAACTATGCATACATTTTAGGGGCCCAGCAAATGTCTGGACCCTTAGGTTCTCCTCTTCGTTTCTCTCTCTGACTCTTTTATGCCCCCTAGAAGATCTGTTAGTTGTCCTTCCTGTTGGGTGGAATTTCATATCCTCCCTTTCTTTTTTTCCAACATCATTCCATTTCCTTAATAAAAAAGAGATAAAGGGAGAGAAAGTGGAGGATAGAATTTAACAAGATAGCTAAGTGAGAAGCCCTGAATACGAATGTAATTCTAAAACAAAAAAACAAACAAACAAAAAAAAACCCACATAGCATTATTCTCCATATTCAAGAAAGACTTTCCTGACAAGGGAGCTAAAATTACAGTAAGTGACAAAGAATCCATAGCTCTCCTCCATCTCATTCTTTGTCCTCATCCACCCACACCCATATATCTTCAATAAATATCTTTGGCTATGTATATTGTATAGATTTTTTCTCAACTGTAGGTTAAGTATCCTCAATCTTGTTCATTTTTAATGTGAGACTAAAAAAATATTTCAATAATTAAAGTCAAGTTTAAGAATTGATACCTGATTTAAAAAGGTAATTATGTGAGGTGATAATGTGTTCACTTGGCTTATTGTGGTAGTCACTTTGCACTATATACATGTATCAAATCGTCATACTGTACATCTTAAACTTACAAAATGTTATATGTCAATCATATCTCAACAAAGCTGGAGAAAAAGAATGTATATCCACTTCTGTGAATTCTGAGAGTGGCCAATGGAACGCTTCAGTTATCTGGGGCTTATCTCAGTCATAACTTTAACTCCATCTCCTTCTCTATCTCTGTAATCCTCTCCATTCTCAAAACAACAATTTTCAGCAATATATTTATGTTATGTGCTGGGCTAGTTTTTTCTGTGTTTATTTTGATTAGGGATCATGAGCTTCAAGGATCTGAAGTTTACAGAATTCAACTAATGTGGGAACTTCACTCATTATTTCTGTCCCCTGCTTTCCCTGCTTTCATTCGGGGTCTCTAACTACCTCTAAACAAGACTCTTCAGTGTTTTCCCTCATATCACTGAACTTTTGTTTATGTTTTTCTAATTTGTTTTTCTTATTTCATTTCAGAAAGCTTATTTTGCTATGTCTTCACATATACTGGCATTTTTTTCTGAAATGAATATCATGTTGTTAATTTTATCCAGCAAATTTCTCATTTCAGATATTTAAATTTTCACTTCTAGGAGTTCCATTTGTTTCTCTTCTATATCCTCTATTTGTGTCCTCATTATATTCATGTTTTCCTTTATATCCTTGAAGATATGAACCATACTTACAATACATATTCTGAAGTCCTTGTCACTAATTTTATCATCTCTTTCATTTCTGGGGTTGTTTTTCTGGATTATGGGTCAAACTTTTATCCTTCTTTATATTTTTAGTAATTTTTTTCTTAGGTGCCAAACATCATGAATTTTAGGTTGTTGAGTGCTAGATTTGGTTGTATTCCTTTAAAGACTGTTAGACTTGATCCACATTTTAGAACTTTGATCTTTTGAGGCTACTTTTTAAGTCATTTTAGGGAAAGTCTAGAATAAAACTTACTCTGGGCTACTGGAGGTCCTCATTTAGACTCTTCTGAATGTTTTATGTATTCAACAAGGCTTCTCCACTCTAGCTGATGGAAATTCAAATAACTCCCAACTGTGTGGGAGTTTTGGGAATTGTTCATCTTACAGCTGCAACATAATTTTTCTTTCCCTGGAATATGTTCCTTGTCTGGATTCACAGGCTTCACATTCCTCATGTGTATTTGCTATTAAGCCAACAAATAGGGATCCCCAGTCAGATTGTTGTATCCCTTTCTCTATACAGTTTCCTAATCTCAGATACTTTGTCCTGCAAATTCTAACTGCTACTGCCTTCTCATATTGGTATATCTATCTCCCCAACTCAGTGAGATCACTAGGCTTGTTTTGGTTTCCCCATTCCTGTACTGCAGCCCAGAAATTACCTCTAAGCAAGAAGCTCTATTCATTCATTTGTTTCCTTGGGGACCATTAATGGCACTGGTTATGGTCCAGTTCTGAAAATAGATGTTTTCTATATTTTGCCCAATTTTCTAGTTGTTTATGGATGAAGGCTAATTCTAGACTCCTTTATTCCCTCATGGTTAAAAGCAGAAATATCCTGCTTTTCAAGCATCACTTGTTTTTGTACTTGTGATTTTACTTTTTTTTTTTTTTAACGCATAAGATCCTCTCTCACCACTGTGTTTATTACATATGTTTAAAATAAAGCATCTCTGAATGATTATTTTTTCTCTTCAGTTGTTGCTTTTTTCTCTTCTCAGGAGATTCTAAAATATTTTTTGATATAGATTTTTGACTGGGTATATGAAACCACTTTTGGCACAAGAGGCATTTGTGCTCTAGTTGGAGAATCAGGTGGAGATGGATGGGAAGGCAGAACTGGATTCTGTTCACTCTGAATTCTGGTCACCAGTGCTGGTACTTGAACTTGCAGGCTGCCACAAGAATAAATTTTTAACATCAGTGAAAATACAAGAATGACATTATCTAGATTTTTATTATAATTAATTAATTATAAGATAACTGAAAGAGTAAATTTTCCCTTGGTGGTTGAATTTTGTTTCCTGTTCTAGATATATATGCATCTTTAGGTTCTCAGTGAAACTTAAGGTGATGTGATAGAAAGTTTTTGTATGAAAAATTGTTGAAACCTAGTTTTAAATGTAACTATGAAGTCAGGCAATTACTATTCATTAAAAACCAGGAAACCAGGAAGAGGAAGTAGGTACAGATCTAGTTAGGTAGACATTATCACATTTTTTTACCCTAGAAGATGAGAAATATAGAATTATTGTCAAAATGTATCTTAATATAATCATCATAAAGCATTAATAAACATATAATTTAATAACTTAGTTCCATTGAATTAAAAAGTTTGCAGGTTTATGGGCTGCAAATGTTGCAAAAATTATATTCTTATTTTTATATTGTTATTCATCTCTCTATAATACAATTCAATTGGGAAGAAAATGAGTTTTAGGTACAGAATTAAGATATGCTATGGGCCTTAGACAGAGAAGAATATTCAAATAATTTTTGGTATTGACATAAACCTTTATAATGTTGTATAGTTTAAATCTTGTAAATACATTGAATTACATTTTTTAACAAATGCTCATCTATACATAAAAGTTATCCTAAGAAAAATTACTTTTAGATAAACAGCGAAGACCTTTTTCTTAAACATATGTCAGAGTACATTAACACTGTTATATTTTAAACTTCAAACATTCAGTAGCACAAACAGTGATAAGTTTGCCTTAGATAATTTGGAAAGTTGCCTGGAAAGAGTCAGGGTATACAAATTATTTTATCCAACATGAGATCTGTGAGTTGGAAAGCTGGAAAGCCTGAGCACATAGGTACCACCACATTCCCGCTCCCTTAGAATAAGTTATAGGAGTTCCTTGTAACAATATTCATTTCAAAAATAACTATTGTAATGGATGGTAGTTCATTAATTCAGTCACATTTCTGGTCTTTTGTAGTACAGTTCAAGATTTTATTGTTTTCTTGACCAAGCTAAAATAAAACAGATGCAAGTAAATCAGACAAAGATGTGAATTTGGCCTACAAGTAGACAGAGGGTAGAATTAATGTTTCTTTCTTGTTTAGTTAAGCGATGTTAAACATATTCTGTTATGGTGAACAAGGAGTAATGTGTTAGAAGTAAAAACTGTTTAGTTTTGCCAATTCTGAAATTTGTAATAAGTTAAACATTAGGAAAAACTAAGAGATAAAGAAGCAGAAACATGATATCGAAATGTGGGAAATCTAAACATTAGGAAGACCTACTGGTCTCAACTTAAAGTGCTACTACTCATATTAATTTTTAAAAGAATGATTTATTATGTGGGAGCCTTATTTCTCAGCCTGGAGCACTGACTAAGCTACCAGGATACTTTGTTCATTGAATCACTCTTTCAAATATCTATTGAATTTGTGTGTGGTGTAAATATATACATAATTATAAATAATGTGCTGAGTGATGTGGGGAACGCAAAATTACATTTGATCAAAATGCAGCCATCTTAATATTCACTGGGATGTGAGAGGAAGACATTTTCAGTATATGACAAAGCAAAACTTATTTTTAACTCTCAAAGACTTACATTTGTGTCTTACAAGAAAAAAAGAATAATTTTTAAATGTACCAATATGACCAACATTTACAAAATTAAGACATCCATAAATTTAGGTATTTTCAAGGAAAACAAAGCACAGTTTTACTTACACAAAGACAAAACAACATTCATGCTTCAGTCCATGAACTGTGATATTCTTGCTTGGCAAGAAAATCTAAATATAGTATGAAGTATGCTGGAAAGATGCTCTTAGTTATCAAGAATCTGTAAGAATTTAAATGGAAAGCAAATACCATTTTCATTCTAAAAATGGTCTTTCTCTGTTTTTTAAATACATTTTGTCAAATCTTTCAATACGGATAATTTATCCAAACTTTACCAGGATATAGCATATACTATTATATCAATACTGCTTATAGTTTTAACTAGACATTACTTTCTATGGAATAAATTAGAATATAAAAAAATCTGATCTATAATTTTCTCATTTTTTTTCCTTTCAGCACAATTTTAAGTAGAAAATTATAGATTTGGATGCATGATAATTTTTAATAAAATACTCCAATAGAAATTAACCAATAAGGAAAGACAGGATCTCAAAAATTATTCATATAAATTGATTAATATTTACAATATAGGCAGGGAATCATTTAAGATATATTTCTTTATCTGTTCAAAGTTTTCTTTCTAACTGAAGGAAGAAGTTCTTTCTTGTTATCTTTCCAAATAATATTTTATGTCACCATGAAGAAAGAATATGATTCATCAACATTAAGTAAGTTTTATTCAGGCTCTTTGTGTAACATTTTTTGGAATTTTCAATTAAAACAGCTAAAATTCTTGCAATTAGAGGATACTTTAAATATTTGTATCCTTCAATCTTGTTAACTATAGTAAACATAAATTTACAAAGTATAAATTTTGAGGGGGATGGAAAAGATACACCTTTATTTTCAAGTAACACTAAATGGAATCTAACAATTGTTTTTCAATTATGAGCACGAGCCACATGTCATGGTGGAATTAGCAATACTGTGACTTTGCCACTAATCTATTTCCTTTTTTTTATTGAGGGGGTGTGTTTAATTAAATTTATTGGGGTGACAATGGTTAGTAAAATTATATAGGTTTCAGGTGTACAATTCTGTAATACATAATCTATATATCACATTGTGTGTTCACTACCCAGACTCAGTTCTCCTTCCATCATCATTTGTTTGACCTCCTTTACCCTCTTCTACCATCTTCCCTGTACCCTTACCCGCTGGTAACCACTAAACTGTTGTCTATGTCTATGAGTTTTTGTTTCTTTATTTGTTTGTCTGTTCCTTTGTTGCTTTCAGTTTTATATCCCACATATAAGTTAAGTCATATAGTTCTTTACTTTTTCTGTCTGAATTATTTTGCTTAGCATAACATAATTTTTAATTAATGCCTACCAAATGAGAAGTGTTAATTTTTCCAATTTACTGTATGCTAAAGAACCCAGGAATTTAGTCTGTTGAATTAAAGATTAAAAGTTTTCCTTAAGAACTAATAGGAGACAATAACCTGTATATTACTTGAATAATATATATGTACAAGTTTTCTATAGTTTTTGAAAATTGTCCACAATATTTGACAGGGAGTCACTGATGAATTTTTTTCTCAAAAAATATTCTATGGATAGCAAATAAATATATATCTTTATATATATCAACCATGTAACTATTATTCTCAAGTGGAAATAAATGGGCTTTCTATTATATCTAAAATTTTGAAAAAATCAAAGTGTTTTAGTGTAATTCCATCAACAACCCCAAAAGCAAAACTAATTACATGCAAAGCAGTAGACTACATGTTATGTACAATTTAAAAAAAAAAAAAATTAACTGCTCATGTCATCAGCATGACATGTCTTATCCTTCTAATCTGTTTAATTAAATTCTTGAATAATTCGGCTCTTGCCTTGTACTCTGTTCCAGTTTACATATAATCAAAGAACAGTCAAAAATTTAGACAATTTATTCTAAACCTCTTCATTCTACAGATGCAGAAACTAAAGTCAAGAAAGGTTGTGTCATTTTTTTCCTTTATATTTGAAAGTTTAAATCTATAGAAAAGTTGAAAAGCATAGTACAAAAACCACATACGAGGTCTGACAATTAAGATCGTGAACTTGTTGCAATGATGTTGCTAAACTTTTTTGATATCAGAGGGATTATTCATTATGAATTTGTACCAACTGGACAAACAGTTAATCAAGTTTACTATTTGAAAGTGCTGAAAAGGCTGTGTAAAAATGTTAGCTGACCTGAACTTTTTGCCAATGATTCATGGCTCTTGCATCATGACAATGCACCAGCTCCTATGGCACTGTCTGTGAGGGAGTTGTTAGCCAGTAAACAAATAACTATATTGGAACACCCTCCCTACTCACCTGATCTGGCCCCCAATGACTTCTTTCTTTACCTGAAGATAAAAGAAGTATTGAAAGGGAGACATTTTGATGACATTCAGGACATCAAGGATAATATGACAACAGCTCTGACGGCCATTCCAGAAAAGAATTCCAAAATTTCTTTGAAGGGTTGACTAGGCGCTGGTGTTGGTGCATAGCTTCCCAAGGGGAGTACTTCGAAGGTGACCATAGTGATATTAATAGTACTTTTTCTAGGTTGAGTTTGCAAACTCACTTTTCAGACCTCATATATAATCACCAATTGTTAACAGTTGACAAATGTGTTTATTCTCTCTTTACACACACAGATGTGTGTGTGTGTATACACACACATATATTTTATATATATATATATATATATATATATATATATATATATATATATATGTTGGACATCATGATATTTCATCTCTAACTATTGAGAACACATCTCATGATTTGAACATTTGCCTACGAAAGCACAATACTGTTAATAACCTCTGGATTATGTACAGTAACTCACTTATAGCATCTAATGTAGCATCTATATTCAAATTTTTGTCTCCAACAGGTCTGTTATAACTTTTTTTTTCTTCAAACCTGTATCCAATCAAAGTTCATTTATTAAATTTGGTTAAGTCTCATTGGAGTCTTTTAATCTAAAATAATCCTTATGCTTTTTATTTTTTGTTTTTAATGACATTGAATTGTATGAGTGTCCAGGTCAGTTGTCTAGTAAAACGCCCCACGTTTTAGATTTGGGTAATTATTTTTTATGATCAGATTCAACTTAAATATTTCGGGCAAAAGTATTACATACATGATAGTACATAACTCTCGTTGCGTTAATCAGAAGTCCCATAAAGTTACACCATCTTGCTATTGCTGACCTCACATTAGATCACTCAGTTAAGGTGGTAATCACAAGTTCTTTCCATTATAAATGTCCATTTTCCCTTTGTGATTTAAAAAAGCTATCTGTAGGATGATATTTTAAAACTCTGAATATTCTGTTCTCCAATAAACTTTTACTAAGTTTGTCTCTGATACCCTTGCCTAAAATTCACATTACATGGGGAATTACATAATGATGATTTGCTAATTCTATCATTCCCTCTATATTTATTGCTAATATTCTTCTGAATGAAAGACGATTCCTTTTTTTCAAACCTCCTATTTCCTTACCCTTTCTAACCATTGTAAGGGATCACTTGATCACAAATTTCCCTTTGACCAGAGAGCTCTGTCTCACACATATTCCTCACCTTCAGCATGGCAAATGCTCTAGTCCTCTTCCATGCACAAACACCTACCATCTGGGCCATCCCAGATATGCCTTGGATCCACTCAGTCCCAGTTTCCTTCATGGCTCTAAAGTACTGAAGAATGACTGGACAAGGGATCCCAAAGAAAGGAAGGATCCAGGCTATGAGTTTACACTCAACAAAATTACAGTTCAATGACACCAAAGTTTGGGTCTCAGGATTAAGGCTGAGGGATATGTTTGTTTAAAGTTTTAGTGGGTATTTCCAAACACAATAGAAGCAGAAAGAATGGTAAAATAAACGCCTAGCTATCCTCATTGCATTTCAACGACTCTTACTATCTTGCCAATTTTATTGCATCTATTCCTCACTCTATTTTTTTGTTCAGTTATTTCAATTATTTGTTCGATTATGTCATTTCATCCTTATGAATGTCAACATGTATCACTATCTGATAGGGTTTGTGGTAGATAGAATTCTAAGGTGTCCCTCCTAGGTTTTTGGACCCTGATGTATGCACATCTTCTCTCAGTTATTTAATAAAACACTAACCTAGGCCCTGCTCTGAAAGTTTTTGTGAAAGTAATTAAGATCCTAAATAGTCGACCTTGAAATGGGAACATTTTTCTGGGTGGGCCTGGCCTAATCAGATGAGCCCTTTAAATCTAGGTCTAGAGGTTGGAATCAGAGGAGGTCAGAGATTCGCCACATGAAAGGGATTTGACACTCAAGATATTCTCCATTACAAGCTTAGAAATAACGTGGGGCAGGTGACAAAGAATATGGTCTCTAACAGCAGAGAGCTGCCCTGGTCAACAGCAAGTAAGAAAATGAGGACCTGAGTCCTCTAACAACAGGAAACTAGACTCTGTCCACAATCTGTATGAGCTTGGACCCTAGTCCTCAAATGAGAATAGCAACACTGAATGTTACCTTGATTTCAGCAGTTTGAGACCCTGATCAGTGCATGATTCCTGATCCAAGGAAACTGAGATAATAAAGATTATTGTTTTAAGCTGCTAACTTTGTGGTAACTCATTACTCAGGCATATAAATTAAATTTTTTTCTAAATATGACCACTATACTATTATCACATGTAGCAATCACTGTTTACTATATATGATGTATGAGGGCTCGTAAAGGAACTGGTTTCTGGGCGACCATATTATGTATTACGTAGACTTTATGAACCAATCAAGAATGTTAACAACAAAATATAACATTATAACTATGGGTGAGCAAATTCAAACAACTAAGATATAAATAAACGTTTGGATCACATCCCAATAAAACTTGGAGTCTGTCCATATTTCTGAAATTAACCAGTTAAAGAGTTGTAATCAAATGACTGTGGAGACCAAATTACTTAGAGCATGTTAAATCATATCAAATCAGTTAACCTCCCCTCTGTGATGAGTCTCTGCAATTTTAAATAATTCCAATGAGTCATTTTTCTAAGAGTTTTCTGAGTGTGTGTCTCATTTCCATTACATGTGAGTTATTTCTCCCTAAAGTGCTTTTCCCTTTCTTGTCTTTTTCATAATTTCCAAACACTTTACTCAACCACTCCTTATACTTCAAGGTTTGGTTTTTAAATGAGCTACATAAAGAAGAAAATACCTAACAAAGAAATACCCAGACATTAATACTTTTTTTCATTCTGATACTGGGTACACAGGTGTTCATATTTTCTGAACTTACTGTTATTTAGAATTTTGTTTCCGAATTAAAAAGAAATTGGTCACTTTTTAAATGCCACTTCTGCTGCTTCTGACATAAATTGCTTTGTGAATTTTGATCTCTCGATCATCCTCAGTACAATACTCACTGGATAGTTCTTTTTGTTTTTGACTATATATCTCCATAAAACCTTAATTTACCCAACTAACTTCCTTAAATATGATGTTGGACAATTAAGCTCACGAACTCATCCTAGACAAAGTGCTACATACCTCATTGCTGAATATCACTATGGTCACCTTCGAAGTACTCCCCTTGGGAAGCTATGCACCGACACCAGCGCCTAGTCCATCCTTCAAAACAATTTTGGAACTCTTTTCCTGGAGTGGCCATCAGAACTGTCATCATATTACCCTTGATGTCCTGAATGTCATCAAAATGTCTTCCTTTCAACATTTCTTTTATCTTCAGGTAAAGGAAGAAGTCATTGGGGGCCTGATCAGGTGAATAGGGAGGGTGTTCCGATACAGTTATTTGTTTACTGGCTAAAAACTCCCTCACAGACAGTGCTGTGTGAGCTGGTGCATTGTCGTAATGTAAGAGCCATGAATTGTTGGTGAAAAGTTCAGGTTGTCTAACTTTTTCATGCAGCCTTCTCATTACTTCCAAACAGTAAATTTGATTAACTGTTTGTCGAGTTGGTACAAATTCATAATAAATAATCCCTTTGATATCAAAAAGATTAGCAACATCGTTGCAACAAGTTCGTGAACTTAATTGTCAGACCTCGTATTATAGTTCCTTCTTTAAAAACCTCCTCCAGATCTTGCCTTGTCTCTTTTTAGAGGTCTTCCCAGGTTTTGTGGAAAGATATTATTGATACATCTTAATCACCTTTAACACAAGAATCACTAATACTTAATTCCTGAAGTCACATAATTACGTTATCAGGCATGCTGATTCCTAAGCCTGTCTCTGGCAAGTTGAGGCTTATCTTGCTTTGTGGCAAATAGTCCATGCATGTTTGTTGATAACAGCCGAAGCTATTTCATTTGAAATTGCTTTGAATGTAGAGCAATCAACATAGTCACACAAGCTTGGTTTGTTTTAAAAGGTTTCAATCAGTGGTTTTAAATGTGCGGGACATATTTTTTACAAAAGTTCTGTAAATCATACATCTGCAGGTATTTCGTAGCCTTGATATATATGTTCTGTAAGGATATATGCTACTATTGTTCAAGTGTATGTAGGTAATGTTGTGAATTAGAATTATTAAATTAATAGTAGCTTTGTCATTCTGTATTTTCCCAATCTGTGAATAAAAAAAATAGAAAAACAGTTGTATAGGATTCTGCTATGTATGAATATGAATCTGGAAGGCTGTATATGAAAATTCAATAGTAATAATCCTCAGCTGATTGAAACAAAGAGTAATCTTTATTGTCTTCCTTATAGTTTTATGATGAAGCCATATTGCTTCTATAACTCCCATATAACAAAAAATATTTACATGCAGAGTGTGTATACACAAGTACACACAGATATATATATATATATATATATATATATATATATTTTTTTTTTTTTTTTTTTTTTTTTTTTCTTTTTTCAGTAAGCAAAAGTGCATCATGTCCTGACACTTAGAAAATCTTCAAACCAGTGATTTAGTTGAGAACACAGAATAAGGGCTTAGTTTCCCCAGTGTGTGCCAAGGATTTGAGCTTTGATAGTTTTGTTAATTTTTAAGCACTTGAACATGTTCAAATGAAACATAAGTGACTTCATTTGAAACCTTCTAAAAGCTGTGTAACTGTTGGTAATTGGCTTTTGGAAAGAACAGAATGCATTAAGGCTCATGTAAATGTTATAACAAAATAGCACATTGTAAAGCTTTTCAATATGACCATCAAGAGCTCAGTCTGTAGTAGCCAAATGATATTCATACTTCCCATCAATTGTCAGAAGTGGTCTTCAAAAGTCAAAAATAGTTAACTATTGACAAAGACAGCTGCTTCCAAAAAGCAGACATTAAATCCCCCTTAAGAAATACCAGTTCTTTTTTTGATGTTCACAGTCCCATAAATTGAACCCCAGCTTTCTCAAATATTTTTCTCATCATTGCTCCAAACAAACAAAAAGCAAATAAATGAAACCAATGTATCATTTTATGAGCGCCTCCCATATTACACAACACTTTTTTTCTCTGGAAATCTCATTATAAATTCAGTCACAGCTCTCTCACGGGGCTGTGATCTACTGTGGCCATCACCAATGGTCATTGCATTGTCTGCTATAGGTTTAGGTGTGGCCAGTTCCCAGCAGTTTTCCTTTGGGGACTTTTTTCCTGATCTGTCCCCCATTTTGAAACAGGTTCTTCTGCTATAGTAGTTGTGTGCTGTTAAAGGAGAACATATCCTTTCTTTGTTTCACCATAGAAATAACAAATATAGCCCTCTCCTAGTTGGCAGAAGCAAAGTGTTTCATTAACCACCAAACATGTCTCTGCTCAGAAATTTGAAATATTCTTACAGAAAAAGGGTGTTACTTACAAAAAAAATTTTCTGTCAATGTAATTCATTTGCTAGGACTTAAAGATTCTTAGAATTTATATACTCATTTGATTAAATTGTAATGAATGGGGGGAATCCAAGATTACAGAGTAGATAAATGCTATGCTTGCTTCCTCCTGTGACTATATTGAAATTACAACTAAATTATAAAACAATCAACCTGGAGAACCATCGAAAGTCCAGCTAAACATAAGTCCTGTAACTAAGCATATAAAGAAGAAGCCACATTGAGACTGGTAGGAGAAGCAGAGATGTGGAATGGACCAGCCCCATACCTGCGTGTGGTAGTTGAAAATTGGAAGGGACATCTTTTGTGTGGAGGGCCTCCCCTGGAGAAAAAAGGGACCCTAGCTCCACACCAGCTCTCCAGCCTGGAGTACCAGTACCAGGAAGACGAGCCCCCAGAATATCTGGTTGTAAAAAACGGTTGAGATTCTAATGGTCTGGGTGAAAGCAAGGCTGTGGGAAACCTAGACATCTTCTAAAAGGGCCATGCACAGACTCACTCATTCACAGGCATTCACCCTGGGCTTTGGTGGAGGGACAGTGTCTCAGGGCATGTCAGAGACTCAGCTGTGTTGCATCAGAGTGAGAAATGGAAGGACAGACATCGTTTTCCCTCTGTCGAATCTTTCTCCTGTGTGGCCAGGAGGTGGGCTCCACCTTTCCTATGTAGAGTCCTCCCCCACACAGCCAAATCTAATTCTGCATTGGCCTGGTGAACTCCGCTTACTCCACCGTGGTGACTCCCTGGGACCCTGCCACACCCAAGTTGTGAAATGCCAGAGACACTTTCTAGACCAGCAGCCAGTCCCACCCATGTTTCACCCTTTCCTGGACAACTCTCAGGGATCTGTGGGCCCCAGGTGGGTGGCAGCTGACCTTGGTGTTCTTTGAGACTTGTGCTGAGTAGCTCTAGGCTCAGCACTGGCACCAAACCAAAATCTAAATTAATCTGGTAAATAGCACTTGTCCCACCTTGGTGATTTCCTGAGGCCCTGCCTCACCCAATTTGAATACCTCATGGGGCTCTATCAGCAGCTGAGCCTTATGGGAACTGGCAGGTGGCAACAGGACTCTGGGTGCCCCAGGCTTTTTGTGAGCCTACCCTAAGCCCAGTACTTGTGGCAGCCATCCTCTGTTTGCAGCGCAGACTCTCCCACATGCTTCCATGTTGAGCACAGGCAGTGAACAACCACGGATTGCTTGGTAGCTCATACCAGGTAGTCACAGGCTTGTCACAGGTAGTGGCTGACTTGAGCCTGCACCAGAGGCCCTCCCAAGAGGCCCGAGAACCAAAATGCCTCGAGGTCAGCTTCAGACCACAGCAGAGCACCACACAATTAGCCCCACAAGTGACGTACCCAGAGGGTGGTCTCAGCAGTCACCACAGCCCACTGGGGTGAATCCTGCTCTGTGTGTTGAGCCCCCAGCACAGCAGCCCAAAAGCTTCAACATGTCAAAACCCCACAGCCAGTGATCCTGAGGGTTGATCCGATCCACTGACATTCCAGCAACAATCAATGCTCAACTATAAGAGGAGGACACATACAACCCACATAAGGGACAGTCCTGGAGCATCCAGCACAGGTGACCAGGGAGACTGTGCCATGGGACTCCACAGACACCTACTACATCAAGCCACCTGGCCAAGACTAGGCAACAAAGGAGATCTACCTAATACATAGAAACAAGCACAGACAGGCAGGTAAAATGAGGAAACAAAGAAATATGTCCCAAATGAAAGAACAGGAGGACACTCAAGAAAAAAACTAAATGAAATGGAGGCAAGCAACCTACCAGATGCAGAGTTCAAAACACTGGTTATAAGGATGCTCAAGGAACTTAGTGAGAACTTCAATAAAGAGATCACAAGCATAAAAAAGAACTAGTCGGAAATGAAGAATACAATAACTGAATTGAAGAACGCACTATGAGCAATCATTAGCAGACTAGCTGAAGCACAGGATCGAATCTGCAATTTGGAAGACAAGGTGCAGGAAACACCCAATCAGAACAAGAGAAAAAAAAAAGGACAGTTTAAGGATCCTCTGGAAAAACATCAAGCATAACAACATCTGCAACATAGGGATACTGGAAGTAGAAGAAATAAAGCAAGAGATTGAGAACCTCTTTGAAGAAATAATGACTGAAAACTTTGCTAATCTGGCAAAGGAAATAGACATACAAGTCCAGGATGAGCAGAGAGTTCCAAACAAGATGAACCCAAAGAGGCCCACACCAGGACACATTATAATTAAAATGGCAAAGATTAAAGGCAAAGAGAGATTTCTAAAAGCAGTAAGAGGAAGGCAACTAATAACTTACAAGGGAGCTTCCATAAGATTAACGGGAACTTTGCAGGTCACAAGGGATTGGCACAAAATATTTAATGTGGTGAAAAGCAAGGATCTACAATTGAGACTACTCTACACAGCAAGGGTATCATTTAAAATCAAAAGACAGATAAAGAGTTTCCCAGATAAGAAAAAGCTAAAGGAGTTCATCACCACCAAACTAGTATTACAAGAAATGTTAAAGGGACTACTTTAATAAGAAAAAAGGGGAAAGAATGTAAAGATGAATAATAAAATGGCAATAACTACGTATCTATCAATAATCTCATTAAATTTAAATAGATAAAATGCTCCAGTCAAAAGACTTAGAGTAGTTGAATGGATAAGAAAACAAGACCTATACATTTGCTGTCTATTAGAGACCCATTTCAAATTGAAAAATACATACAGACTAAAAGTAAAGGATTGAAAAGGTATTTTATGAGGATAGAAAAAAATAAATCCTGGGGTAGAAATATTTATATCAGACAAAAAAGAATTCTAAAAAAATGTTGTAATAAGAGACAAGAAAGGGCATTTTATAATGACTAATGGACCAATCAAATAATCAAATATAATTTGTGAGCATCTACACACCCAACAGAGAAACACCTAAATATATAAAGCAAATATTGACCAGCATACTTAAAGGGAGAGATCTACAGAAACGCAATCATAATAGGGGACTTTAACACCTCACTGACACCAATGGACAGATCTTCCAGACAGAAAATCAAAAAGGAAATAGCAGCCTTAAATGACACACTAGACCAGATCTATTTAATTGATATTTGTATAGCATTTTGCCCCGAAGCAGCAGAATATGAATTATTTTCAAGTGCACATGGAACAGTTTCCAAGATACTCCACATGTCAGGCCACAAAAAAATTGTCAAATTTATGAAGGTTGAAATCATATCCGTTGTGTTATGAAACTAGGAATAAATTACAAAAAAACAACTGAAAAACACACAAAAACATGGAGACTAAATAACATGCTACTAAATAATGAATGGGTCAACAACGAGAGCAAAGAAGAAATCAAAAGATAACTTGAGACAAATCAAAATGAAAGCACAATAAGTCAAAATATATGTGACACAGTAAAAGCAGTCCTAATAGGGAAATTCATAGCAATACGGGACTACATCAAGACACAAGAAAAATCTCAAATAATCTAACCTTGCACTTGAAGGAACTAGAAAAAGAACAGCAAACAAAGCCCAAAGTGAGTAGAAGAAAGCAAATAAGAAAGATCAGAGCCAAAATAAATGAAATAGACTCAAAAACAAAAAACAATACAATATAATAGATCAATGAAACCAAGTGCTGGTTCTTTGAAAAGATAAACAAAACTGATAACACTTTAGCAGAGGACCCAAATAAATAAAATAGGAAATGAAAGAGACATGACAACTGACACCACAGAAATACAGAGGATTATAAGAAATATTATGAATGGTTATATGCCAACAAATTGAACAATCTGGAAGAAATCAATAAATTTCTAGAAACATACAATCTTCCAAGATTGAATAAAAAAGAAACAAAATATGAACTAACCAATTACTACTAATGAAATTGAATCTGTAATAAAAAACAATTTAAAAAACTCCCAGCAACGAAAGTCTAGACCAATAGCTTCACAGGTGAGTTTTACCAAACATTTAAAAAAGAATTAACACCTATTCTTCTCAAACTATTCCAAAATGTTCAACAGGAGGGAGAGCTCCCAAGCTCATTTTACAAGATCACCATTACCCTAAATCCAAAACCAGACAGATATTACAAAAAAAAACATAAATTTATAGGCCAATATCCCTGATGAACTTAGATGCACAAGTCCTCAATAAAATATTAGCAAATCGAATTCAGCAATATATGAAAAAGGTCATACCCCACAATCAAGTGGGATTCATTCCTGGTATTCAAGTTTGGTTTAATATCTGCCAATCAATTAATTGTGATACACCACATAAACAAAACAAAAGATAAAATCTTTTAGATGCAGAAAAAGCATTAGACAAAATCCAGCATCCATTTATGATAAAAACTCTCAGCAAAGTGGGAATAGAGGAAATATAACTCAATGTAATAAAGGCCATATATAATAAGCCCACTGCTAACATCATACTCAACAGGGAAAAAGCTAAAAGCGTTCACCTTAAGATCGGGAATAAAACAAGGATGCCCCCTTTCATCACTTTTATTTAAAATAGTATATGAAGTCCTAGCCACAGCAATCAGAGAAGAAAAAGAAATAAAAGTTATCTAAATTGGAAAGGAAGAAGTGCAACTGTCATTATTTGCAGATGACATCATACTATATATAGAGAACCCTAAAGATTCCATCAAAAACTGATGAATATAGATAAATTAATTCAGTAAAGTAGCAGTTTGCAAAATTAATATTCAGAAATCGGTTGCATTTTTATACATCAATAATGAACAGTCAGTGAGAAATTTTAAAAAAATCTCATTTACAATTGCATCAAAATAAAATACAATAAAATACCTTGAGATAAATTAACCAAGGAGGTAATAGACCTGTACTTATACGACACTGAAGAAAGAAACTGAAGAAGATACAAATAAATGGAAGCATATAACATGCTCATGGATATTGGAAAGATTAACATTGTTAAAATGTCCATACTACCCAAAGCAATCTATAGATTCAATACAATCCCTACCAAAACACCGACGGCATTTTTCATAGAACTAGAACAAATAATCTCAAAATTTATATGGAACCACAAAAGATCCAAATAGCCACAGCAATCTTGAGAAAGGAGAACAAAATTGGAAGTATCATGCTACCTGATATCAAACTATACTACAAGGATGTAGTAATCAAAACAGCATGGTACTGGCATAAAAACAGACACATAGGTCAAAGGAGCAGAATAGAGAGCCCAGAGATAAACCCACACCTATATGGTCATTTAATTTATGATGAAGGAGGCAAGAATATACAGTGGGGTAAAGACAGTCTATTCAATAAATGGTGTTGGGAAAACTGGACCATCATCTTACAGCATATACAAGGAGAAACTCAAAATGGATTGAAGACTTAAATTTAAGACTCAAAACCATAAAACTCCTAGAAGAAAACATAGGCAGTAAATTCTCTGACATTGCTCTTACTAATATTTTTTCTGATCTATCCCCTTGGGCAAGGGAAACAAAAGAAAAACAAAGGCACTACATCAAACTAAAAAGTTTTACACAGCAAAGGAAATCACTGAGAAAACAAAACAAGACAACTTACTGAATAGAAGCTATTCACCAATGAATACATCTGATAAGGGGTTAATAGCCAAAATTTATTTAAAAAACTCTTATAGCTCAACACCAAAAAAACAGGTAATCCAGTTTAAAAATGGGTAGAGGGCCTATAAAAATGAATAAACATTTCTCCAAAGAGGACATACAGATGGCCAATAGACATATAAAAAATGATCAACATCACTAAGCATTAGAGAAATGCAAATTAAACCATAATGAGCTATCACCTCACACCTATCAGAATGGCCATCATCCATAAATCAACAAGCAATAAATATTGGCAAGGATGTGGAGAAAGGGAACCCTAGTGGATTGGTGGGATCGAAAATTGGTGCAGCCACTATGGAAAATGGTTTGCGGGTTCCTCAAAAAATTAAAAATAGAGCTAGCTTATAACCCAGCAATTTCACTTCTGGATATTTATCAGAAGAAATCCAAAACACTAATTCAAAAAGATATATGCACCCCTATGTTCACTGCAGCACTATTTACAATAGCCAAGATATGGAAGCAACCCAAGTGCCCATCAATAGATGATTGGACAAAGAAATCTTATCATTTGTGACAACATGGATGAACCTGGTGGGTAATACGCTAAGTGAAATAAGTCAGACTAAAAAAGACAAATACCATATGATCTCACTTATAGGTGGAATCTAAAGAACATAATAAACAAACAAAACAGACACAGACTCATAGATCCAGAGAACAAACTGATCGTTGCCAGAGGAGTAGGGGGTTGGCTGAAGAAGGGTGAAGAGGTGAAGAAATACAAACTGGTAGTTACAAAGTAGTCACAGAATGTAAAGCACAGCATAGAGCATATAGTGAATAACGTTGCAACTACTACATATAATGCCAGGTGGGTACTAGAAAAACTGGTGGGAATCACTGAATAAATTACATAAATGTCTAACCACTATGCTGTTCACCTGAAACTAATATAAAATAATATTGAATGCCACTTGTAACTGAAAAAAAAAAAAAGTTTTTTAAATTGTAATGAATGTTTCAGGCATGAAAAGTATTATATCTTTAAATTATTTTATATTTATGACAAATAGAATGAAAAAAGAATATTGGTTAGAAAAATTTAATCAATAAGTTATTCAAATACGTTAAATAGATTAAAAATTGAAAAATGTTTTTAAAATGCTCTGGTTTTTTTGATATTAGTTGTCCATGAAAAATAGAAAGAATTATTTGTAGTTTATAATTCACTGGTTCCATTAAATGAATACAGTTTTTTTTGAAAACCTACTATGGGCAAGAAACTGTGATGGGACAAGAACAAAGTAAAGCATATTTCCCCACCTTTGGAGCTGACAGTATACTGTATATTTTCTTGACTCTAAGAGTCTTATTGTTTCCCTATAGTTAATACATACATTAGGGGGGAAAAAAGTTTTAAGCCATTTCTGCATCTAACATTTGATTCCATCATTCCATTGCACTTGATAGTCTAGAAGCAGGAATAAGATTTTGGCACACTAATTAATGCCATAGAAATGTTCCACATCTCATTAGTGACAAAAGAATTTATAGACAAAAAGTCAGCAAAATATTTGTAAATTATTTTACAATAAACTTATAATAAGAAAAAAAGAATGCACAGACAAGGTCTTAAGAGAATCCTGCTCAACAGCAGATTATTTTTTGGACTGCCTTATTCTAAATGGGTAAGTGTTTCTGCCCCCAGAGACTCTGGCATGTGTCCTTATGACTCCATGCAAGAGGATTACAGAGAAAGGCATCATTAATTTTACTGGGAAATAAGGAAAGCTTTAAGGATGCTGTAGCTGCCAGATTATTTTTGTTGAGGCATTGTTTCACTTGTGTCATTTCCCTGCTCAAAAATATTAAGTAGCTTCTGATTCTAAGGCCTTAATGTTTGACAACAGGCTCTGCTTCAACTGGACTTCTGTTGACTCTTCCTAGACTCTCAGGTCTAGTCTAGGGCTGTGCTGTCTAATGCTATTAAGTACTTGCAATGTGACTAGTGTGACGGAGGATTCAATTTTTAATTGTATTTAACATTAGTTAATTTATGTTTAAATTTAAAAAAGAAACAGGATGCAATTTTCTATGTTGATTATACATTGAAGTGGCAATATTTCTATACATCAATTTAAATAAAATACTTTATTAAAATTTATTTCACCTGCTTCTCTTTAATATTTTATTAGAAATTTTTCAGTGATATATGTGGCTTGTATTTTATTTCTTTTGGAGAGTGCTGGTGTAGGGATAACGAAAGAGCTTGCTTTTCTGGGTCGCATGCTTACACCAACATTAGAGTATGAGGAAAATCAATACTGTTTAACTGATATGAGCTGATACCAAGGATGGGCCTGGCCTGTTCCTCAAAGAAAAATTATGAAACTTGGTACCAGAAGAAGGAGAATCAGTAATGGGTAAGAAAAAGCACAGATACCCAACAGACCTGGTTGCCCATTATAAATGCTTTGTTTTTTTTTTTGTTTTTTGGCTTCTTTTGTGGTCATATTTCAAGACACCATTCCTTACTATCTGTTGCCTCCTCTCTGGCTTCATCTGCTCCTACACCACCCCTTTCACAACCCTCCCAGCTTATGCCTCCCAAACAGAATACCACATGCAGCGCCGCGAATTGATGTCCTTTCTCTGACACTCATGCCTGTTCCAATCCCCTCTCCTTCTAAATAACCATGAAGTCCTACTCATCCTTCAAGTCTCAGCTCAATTCTCTCTCCCTCTGAGCTGTGATTCTTGATTCTCCCAGCCTAGGACACCTATAACTTTCCACTTTGTGTTTCCTCTTTAACTGTATATCTTATCGTATGTCACTTTCAAAGTAACATGCATAATTTGATTGTATAACAGGACTAATGTGGATGTTGAGAGTAAGGTATGCCTGAGATGGTGCATTTAAAAGGTCCATTTCAGGTAATTTCAACGAAGGATTATTGAGAAGTGTTGAAAAGACTAGGAGTCAATCAGTTACGGTAAAGAATTCAAAGGTTAACAACGATAGAGAGCTGTTACCACCTCTAGGCCTGAAAAGCAGGGAGGAGCCATGTTAATGACACATGGTCAGAGCTATAGATGAGGAAAAGGAGCAGCCAGAGAAGAGGTGGCTGTTAGGACAGGAATGCAGCCCCTTCCCAAACCATGCCCTGAGAGGATGAAGGGATAGACAAATACTCTACTTCTCTCTTCTCTGTCTTATGTTGATGCACCCATTGGCTGATGTTAACTAGAGGAGGAGAATGTGTAGAGACCAGCTTCTAGGCAAAAGAGAAGAGCAGGGAGGGGTGAGACAAACAGAGAATATTACTCCCTGTTCCTGGAAAAACTCTTTACATGTAGCAGATAATAAATATTGAATGGATGGATGAATGAATGACTCTCTGTGAATCTCTGTATTCCTGATGTTTTAAATTCATTTTTCTTAACAAACACAATGAATGTAATATAAACATAGAATTAGATGTGATTTAATTTACAAACCTTTCATAATATTTTCAAATAAATAAATAAATTCACAAATTAGAAGAAAGTTTTGTCTGATTTTGTGTCCTCAAGTTAGATTTAAAAATTACCAGCATCGTACTTATCAGGAAACGTATTCTGCTTGGCTTTTTACCTATAATATACAATTAATCCTCAAAGAACCCCTGTGAAGTTAGCATTCTCATTCCCTTTTACACATGAGGAACTGAGGGTCAAAGGTATTTGAAAATGATCAGACTATGCTTTCCTCTTCAATTCTCCAACTGCACAAATACAAAACAAAACAAAAAAAAAGATATGAATGCTTAATATTAAAGCCAATTCTTTAATAAGTTGAAAAATAATATCAATGAACAAGGAATATGTCTCTCACCACTGAACTATGCAGATAATAATTGAAATATTGCTACTACAGGAGCTTTAAAGTAGTTATGAAATGTGTCTTGGGAACAAATGATGTCTTGGGAAAAAATATGAATACTTGTTTTATTTTAATTGAAATCTGTTTCCAGGGTCATATGCACAGATGCTTTCTTACTTTTAAGAGACAAGTGCATAATAGCAAAAAAAAAAAATGAAGGAAATAGACTGAGAATCATGATATATATGGATGAAAATAGTGTAAAATATGAAAACTGTTGTAATATTTTTTCAATCTAATGATTCTTTAAAATTCTTTGGAGGGATATTTTGAAATTTCTAAATGCAAGATATAACAATTACTATGTTACTGCTTTTCTTTGTCAAAATACACTCTCACAAGAAAATAGTGTCCAATTTTTATTCAAAAGAAGATATTTTCTCATATCAGAAAATTACTGTTAAGTTATTTTAATGCAAAATATGATATAATATTAATGCATATTATAAGCTCCTAATACATGTTTCAATACACATTGCGGGTATTGCTTGGCATATAGGAAGAGCTAAAATTTTATTGGCTAACTGCTAATGCTTGTAATAACCCGGTTTGTTCCTAATGTTAGTGGTAACCCGACAGCAATAAGCACCACTGAAGTCTAAATTGTGGTCTCAAAAAGCTCTGTCCCACTGACAGGAATCCAGGGCCTTTACAGAAATGGCTAGATTTAGGTCTTGGACAGAAAATACACAAAATGAGCATGAGCCATCTTGTTGTACCAAAAAGCAAAGACATTATCAAAGAATTGGGGGATTATATAAAGAAGTGAGAGTAGCCAGTGACAGGAACAAGTAAGAAAAAGAATAGATGCCAAAAGACCTGATTGCCCACACCGAAAGTATTTTTTTGTATCTTCAGGGGTCGTATTTCAAGACATTATTTCTTACTTGTCCCTCACCATCTTCTGATGTCTCCTCACTGAAGCACCTGTTATGTTCCTTCACCACACCCTTTCCTTTAAACAAGAGGAATGATGACAATACATTGAAACAGAAAGCAAATTTAACCCTACAAATCAATAAGAAGTTGACAATTATCCAATAAACACTTGTCTGGAATAAATGAACAGGCAATTTAAAAACAAGTCATTTAAAGTGGGATATAAACATTAAAATATGTTCAATATCCATAGTAATTAAGGAAATACAAATTTAAAAAGTACTAAGACACCATTTTCTTGCCCATCAGATTGGCAAATCTTTAAAAGTTTGATTATATCAAATACTGGCAATGGAGCATTAAAACAGGAAATGTTGGAAGTTCAAACTGTTAAAGGTTTTTTAGATCGGCAATTAGACAGTAAAAATTAACATTTTAAAAGTATATACCCTCTTGCTCAACAATTCTACTTTCCTGTATTTTTCTTAAAGAAATACTTGCACGTAACTTTTAAAGAGGCATTTATAATGAAGTGGACTGGCTACACTGTTTATAAGTGTGAAGATGAAGTAACACAAATTTCATCAATGGGAGATTTAGATATATATATGAATCAGCTCAAAAGAATAACTTGGGGGTATCTTCAATCAATATTGTTAAGGTTTTAAAAAGTCACAGTGAAAAACATACAGTGCGACATTATGTACATTTAAAAACCCACAAAATTATTTAATTTCATATGTGTCATATGTGTATATAGGAAATAGGTCTGCAAAGGTACATAAACTGATAGCATTGGTTACTTCTGGAGAGGAGACTCAGAAGGAAATAGAATAAACTTAGCTTTATCTGCATTTTTATACTGTAAATACAATAGAGTATTTCAGTAGCCTTTATTTTACATTTTTTGAATGTTAAGAAAATAATCTTCCAATAACCCCTATGATAGTCGTCTAAGGCCCCATTTCATACATCAGGAAACAGGGCTCAGAAATAAAGACTGACCTCCCCAAGGCTAAATAATAATAAAGGTGAAAATTTATTCAGGATGATTTTAGGACCTCTACACAGACTCTTTTTCTCTAGGTCACAAATAAAAACGATCTCGTATTTTGCACCGGTCAAAACTTCTCTAAGGCAATATCTGGGTTGAAGACAGAGATTTGGGAATAAAAAGTATTTGCCAATAGAAATCATGGAAGCATATTGAGGAGACTGCGGTTAAGAAGAGGAGCTGGGCCAGAACAGAATCCTGAGAAGTGGTAATCTTTAATGAATGAACACAATTGAGGAACCTGATAAGAAAGTTAAAGAAGAAATTTCTACATAATCAAGAGGGGATGAAATGAAGAACCCAAGCACAGAAAGTGCTTCCAGAGGGAGGAAGTGGTCACCAGTGGCATATCCTGCAAACAGGCCAAGTAAGAGAGCTTGGAGGATTCATTTGGATTTGGTAACAGGGTCACTTGGTGACTTTGGCAAGAGAATCTTGGTGAATAGGACAGGCAGAAACCAGAATGCTGAGGGATGAAGCATGAAGGGGACAGGAGGATTTAGCAGTATGGCGGGTCCCAAAATATTTAAACATAGAATTGCCATATGATCTAGCAATTTCACTTCTGGGTATATATCCAAAAGAACTGAAAGTACACACTTGAAAAGATATTTATACACTCATGTTCTTAACAGCTTTATCCCCATAGCCAAAATGTGGAAGCAACCCAAGTGTCCATCGAAGGATGAATGGATAAATAAGACATGGTACTTACATATAATGGAAAATTATTCATCCTCAAAAAGGAAGAAAATTCTTGCACATGCTACAATCTGCATGAACCTAACTGAAATAAGCCAGCCACAAAAGGACAAATATTTTATGATTTCACTTACATGAGGTACCTAGAGTAGTCAAATTCATAGAGACAAAAAATAGAATGGTAGTTGTCAGGAATAGGGAGACTGGGAAGGAGAAATGCGGAGTTATTATTTAATAGGGACAGAGCTTCAGTTTGGAAGGATGAAAAATATCTGGAGATAGATGATGGTGATTGTTGTAAAACAATGTGTATATACTTAATACCTCTAAACTATACACTTAAAAAATGGTAGAAAAAATGGTCAGTTTTGTTTTACATATATTCTGATATGTGTGTGCATGCACACACACACACACACACACACACACACACACACAGAGCTATGAGGACTTGAAGGAAATCAATGTTGGCAACTTTCTCAGAAAGGAAAGTAATAGTGCAGGTCAGTCAGGGAACATTTTTTTAAGATGGAGGAACCTTGCGCATATTCACCAGCCTGGAAGGGATCATTTAGAGAAACAGAGATTTACATCCACCATCCAAGTATCGGCCACAAACATTGAGGCAGCATATTAAAATCTTAGATACTGAACACTGTGCACCCAAAAGTGAGCCTGGGTCTTCTGGGGGACGCAGATGTGCCGAGAGTTTTATAATAGATATAATACTAAAATTTCTCAAAATACATAAAATCTAATCATTAACTTTTTCTTCAAGGATTTTTCTACAAGTATCTCCTAAAAAATTCAAATCAAATTTTATAATGATGACGTGCTGGTGAGTTTTTTGTTTGTTTGGAGTTTTTGTTTGTTTGTTTTTATTTTCATCGTGTGTCGGGGGCAGTTTTCTTAGTATTACTTGTTCATTTATTTTTACTTCCTGCAAATTCATACTAAGTATGAGTTTAAGAGAAATGGAAAAACGTTTCTATTTTTAATCATCCCTAATTACATTTTATTGCCCCTCTGAAAATGGGGTTAAGTAAAAAGTAGAGAGTGATACCCTGAGAGCATGAGTTTCTGAAGTCCAGAAGGTGGTTCTTGCAATGTGTGGAGGTTTGCATAATCATTAAGTTATTCTTGTAATCCACCTCCTTCCTCTTCCCCAATGAGCAAGGGAGAGTGGGAGGCCCTGCCACATACAAATTGCAGCTAACCATTTGCTTCTATTATGCAGTAACCAGGGAGAAATACACTTCTTTTTATTTGAGGTTAGCAATAGTATTGCTTTGATTGACTGTTTTTATGTCCTAAGTCGATCATTGTCCCTACTATCCCATAAATATTTTCATTGAATGCTCCCATCTATTAGAAACTTAGCCAGTTAAAAGTTGAGCATTGCAGGATCTGCACCTGTTTTTCATTCTTGTAGCTGAAGTTGAGAGAGACCATAGCACATGGATAAGCAACAGTTTCAGTTTTGCAATGCTTTATCTATATGTAACAGGCAATTATATTCATGAGACAGGAAGTTTAAGAATTGTAGGTTAAAAAAACCGCTACTCAGATTCCAGGAAAATACCCCTTTACTGAAGTAATGTTTTTTTCTTTTCTTTTTACAAGATGTCTGTAGTCAGATTAACATTTAGGTCATACTCCAAAAACTTTAGTTAGCCTTATAAAGCAAGCTTATTCTTCGTGTATCAGCTTGACAGTTTTCTTCTGAACTTAACAGTATTTTCTGTTTTTCTATAACCGTTCAGCCACACAGATGTTTCCTTATGTAAATGAGCATTACTTAATCAACTATAGATTTCGATAACTTTTCTAAAATTTGCTTATATATATATATATATATATATATATATATATATATATATACATTAGTTGTTTATGCACACACATACATTTTATAACCTGTTGCCATGATTCCAAGTGTAAGTTTTGTGAATAATTTTCCCTTTGCCTAACATTTATAACGCATAATGACTCTGGTGTTTCACAACTTCCTCTTTTGGTAGACTGTCCTTTTGCAGAGAGAAAAGAAGTGTGACTTAAGAAGAGAGCTGAGTAGAGAGCAGAGCTCTCTGAGGTGCTGGAAGCTTCACTTAACTATTTAAGCAGCTTCACAAGCAACTGTAAATAAGACAGAGGTAAGAAGAGTTACTTGCTATTTTTCATTTTATTATTTGGATTACTATTTATAGAGCAACAATTTAAATGCTGTTTGGATTACAAAATAGATTAGATCCATCTGATATCTGTCTCAAGAAAGTAGTTAATATTTTAAATGAAAAAGTTAGAAAATTTACAAAGTTTCAACTTTACATGCAACCTTTTAAAAACCTGGAGATTTTTAAAGTTCTTATTGATATCAAATTATTTTAACTGCGAAGTAAAACATTCTCTTTATTTCATAATTTTGCACATGATTTAATGCTGAAAGAACTTTTGGATTAATAATAAACTTTGAGAACATTTTTCTTCCCCTAGCTCAAGTTAATTCCTAGCATTTGTAAATTCTCCTACATATACCATTTTGTTAATTTTGCATGTTACTAGTAGGACGTTATCCAGGAAAAAGACTTTCTTACATTTGTTTTTATGCACCGTGAAAATGTATTATTTAAAATGTGACATTTCAGTTTTATTTTTCATGTCATTACATTATGATATTTAAGCACAATAGAAAAAGCAATTTTGTAATATAATATGGTTTTAAAATCTAAATAAGTAAACCTAATTTTAGAAATTTGTGGTTTTTTAATAAGATTAATCTACAATTATAATGCTTAAGATTGGAGCAAGAACTAAAACAAAGTAAGACCATTTGGATTCATAATTGGAGATCCAATTAAGCAGAAACTGCTCTCATTAATGAAACACTAAAATAATCTAAATCTGCCAGAATTTTTTTCCTTGATTTTGCCAATCTAGAGAAATGCTTATACATATTAAGTATTTAATACAATTGTATTCATTATATAGCAATTTTAAATCCTCCTTTTAACAACAATTCATTTCTTTATTCTTTGGTATAAACATTACAGTGTTTATACATCTGTAAAAAGACAAACGCAGTAAGCGAACTATGCTGTTGATATATGGAATTGTGCATAGTTTGCCACTAGCAACTTGTTTTAAGAAAGTGACACACATCACACATTTGCTGTGTGAGATTTGGTAAGGTAAATACCCCAATTAATATATTTGAATGATTACTTAATCTGCTTTGTTTTTGTTAATTAGAATAATCTCATGGTTTCCAAAAAAGAAAGTTTGCATTGTTCCATCAAATGATGGATTTAATTTTTATTACTTTTGGTAAACAGTGTTATTATACTGGTTCTAATACATTAACTGGAAAATTGTTTTTTAAAAAAACTATTTTAATGCAAGGTGCTATAACAGGAGATTATAGGAAATGGAAAAGCAGATTGTTGGTGTTATAAATTCAGGAAATGAACTGTTGGCTCAAGTTTGACATTGCTAACTAGATCAACATTTTCAAGTTGATAGTTGTAAAAACCCTGTTAAAATTGTGCACCCTCATCTTTATATATCGCAACTACACACAACTACTTCCGTCAGAACTTGATTATGTTATTTACAACAATGCCATTTTTTTAATGCCTTCTCTAAAAAAAAGAAAGAAAAAAAGATGGCTGTAATTTTAAATGTTCAGAATTTTAAGTATGAGGTATTTTGATGTCATGAACAGTAAGCGCTGTGGGTGTGTTATAAGTAGTGTGGTATTACACTGAATAACTGATAACAACCAAGCAAAAACAAAGCCAAAGGAAATTACAGTCTCAACTGATCACCAGCGTAATTCAGAGCAGCAAATACGGGCCAGAGCAGTAGAGAAAACGCCATCTTACTGGCAAGACAGATGTGTTGATGTTGTTGTTGTTGTTGAGAGTTACTAAAGCTTCTGAAGACATAACCTAGTTCTAGATTATGGAAAATAAGTTTAGAATTTGTTCTGTCTTTGAGAAAATTGCATTTACAGAAAAAAAAAACCACATAGTGACGATTTGGATGCGTTTCTATGAGACATACAGATTGTTGAAGGTAACACCCTTGTCATTATTAGAACAGCAGGACACATTGCATATGCTTTTTATTGCACATATTGTCGTAAGAAAAAGCCTTTAGAGCCTGTCCCCAAATCCAAATTTTTAAAGTGAAAATTAGATATAAGGTTGTAAATAATTTATTGCTGGAAAACAAAAATTTTGACTTTTGCCCTATAGACATATATTTTACTGTTTTTCATTAAGATCACATTCCTTAACGAGACACGGTTGACTGTGACACATGGGTGACCTTGCTGGGAATCTGCCTAACTATTGCTATCCAGGACTGATACATCTAAGCTCACAGTGTAGTGATGTCTCCCTCCATTACAATACAAGCTGCCCAAAGCTGCTCATCTGTTAAAGAGAACCACCTACTTATAGAGAGGGCTCTCCTCTATTCCATCCCAGCAAACATACTATCTTTCAAATAATAATTTTACTTTGAAACAATGATGCTAATTGTTTTTGACTTAAATGATTGGGCTTCCAAAAGAACTTTTGAAACATTTGTTGGTTTGTTTGGTTGGTTTTCCCTTCTTTTGGCCATATTCTTATTAACAAAAATAAAGACAGGAAAGTTTGTTGCCTAAAAGAAAAACTATGGTTTGGGTGCAGACTAAGAGGGATGGAATTCAGAAACCAAAATCCTCCAAATCTAGATAATACAGATCTTTTTGCCTTTTAAAAGTAAATTTGTGGCCACCTACATTCATTGAGCTATTGTTTTAATAGGTGTGACTTCCAAATAAGTGTCACATACAGTATACTCATTTTTATTATATTAATAAAAATATGAGTTAAATAAATGGGGAAATTGTTTTCACAAAAGTATGCACTGTGGCAGTACATGTGCTCTGTAAGATAAAATACGTATTTCATTTCCATATAACAAATAATTTCTGCCAATATAAAGGGTAAATATAAGTACTTTACTTTCTGTGTATTTACAATTAAAAGATACATTAAATGCAGTCTAATGTATACATCTGTGCTTAGAATATAAAAGCACTGTTTTGTTAAATCTTAAAGATGTAAATTATTTGTTGTTTTAGCATTATTATTGTATTTTGTATTATTTTACATGAACTTTACAGGCACTTAGAATTGATGTTTTCCAAATTCTTTCCAGCTTTATTTTTCCATCATTCTATGCATGTATAGGAAATAGGTTTTAAAAATTCAGGACTATTAAGGAAAATACTACATTTATATTTTTAAATCCAAATTTAAAGTAAAATGGCATTAAAACCATTCATTAATATTGGAACCACGGGGAAGTAGATCAGAAATTAAGTTAGCCTGCTGGCAGTGCTCCATGAACTAGTATAAAATGTCACACCTAATTATTATTCTACTTTATAGCTATTTCATCATTAACTTTTAGTTTTTTATATATGTACTTGTTATCATATTCTCAAAATTCTTATTTGGCAACAATAGAAATATGACCTTGAAAATTATCACCAGTTTATTCTCATTCTGAAAAAGAAATTAGTAGAATTTTTCTTTAAGTGTACCTTAGTTCAATTTATTTTAATTTTCATAAGAAAAGAAATTTAACCTGATGCTTTTATTATTTTTCTGTGTTAGTGAACAGATCTGAATTAGAGAGGAGGCAAAAAACTTCTTCACGCAATTAGGCTGTTTTCTGAGTAAAATTAAGTCATATATCTGATGGCAATGGAGTTTTTTAAGTGCTTACTAGAAGCACTTGTTATACTTCATTTGCTTTTTAAGTTTTTTTACTTAGAAATAATTTCAAGCTGACAAAGCTTGTAAAATAAAAACAGTGTAATGAATTCCCATGTACCCTTACCAAGATTTCCCTAACCTTAATTTTTCTAATTCTTTCTTTACCAATATTTTTCTATCTCCATAATTGTTTTTCTGAACCATTTGAGGGTAAGTTATAAATAACATGGCCCTTTACTTTAGTGTGTTATTACTAAAAATAGAGATACTCCCTTACATAGTGGTTACAGACCATTATCTACTTCATAAATTTACATGTGTGTGTGATACTTTTATCTAATATTTGTCCATGTTCTAATTTTGCTATTCATCTAATAATACCCTTGATAATATTTTCTCCTCCAGAAAGGGATCCAGTCTAGATTCAAGTATCATGTTAAGTTGCAATGTCTCTTTAGACTCCCTTAATCTGGACCATCTCCACATAATTTCTTTGTCTTTTATGAAACTGAAGATTTTAAAGAGTACAGTGTATTCAGCAACTCCTTCTTTTGTTCTTTTTAACAGAACGTTCCTCATTTTGTACTTGTCTGACATTTCCTTGTGATTACGTTGTGGTTATGCATTTTCTGCCAGAATACTGCTAGGTGATGTTGTTTCCTCTCATGCTATCATGTCTAGAGCTATACACGATGCTCATCTATCCCACACTGGTGATGCTCATTTTGGTTGCCTCGTCAAGGTGTTGCCTGATTTCTTCATTTTATAGTAACGGCGCCTCACAAGACATTTTCCTTAGGGTTTAGTTTTAATTGATGTTCTCATCCGATATAATCGTTACTATAATGGTCACAAAGTGATGATCTTCTAACTCCATCACTCCCTGCACATTTGCATTCCACTATAAGCAAAAGAACTCCCTGCTCTCCCATCTTTTAAATTATTAATGTATGTATCTATCTGTTACTGGTAACTCATGAATTTCTGTCTTTTCAGTGGTTTATAATTTATTACTTCCTTAATTATTTTACTGTTCAAAGTGCCCTTTCGTTTGGCTTGTCTGTCATTGTGGCCTGCCCCCATCACGTTAGTGAGCATTTTGTTACCTTCTGGCATAAAAAGATGTTCTAGGCTGATGTGGTACCCTACCCTGTTCCACCCCCAGAATCATTCATTTCTTGTTTTTTTTATTGTGGGGAATGATGTTAGGGGCTAAGATCTGGGTGTCAGGTATACTCACCGCCCCTGGAGCATTTTTGCTTCTTGAGGTTTTTTGTTTTGTTTTAAGTTAAATGAGCATATATCATCACCTGTGCAGAAAAAAATAATTAAGGGAAGGAGGATATAACCATGAATTTCTGTAGTCCATAAGCACTGGAAAAAATTCTCACTCTTTTATTTAAGTGATTCTAGAATGTTCCTGCTCCCAGCACTAACCCACATTCTACTCCAGTACTCATAATTCTGAATGCATGTAAATCTTTGTGGTAGCAAGAGAAAGTGGCTTTATGTTAAAAGATTCATTTTCAATTTCCATTCTGTCACTTATGGACTGTGGATCTTGGGTAATTTACTTCTCTTTTTTCTCTAGATATCTAGTCTCATAATTTTAAATTTAAAAAAATCCATACCTCTTTCACTTTATGCCGACTTCTGGACTCATACCTCAGAAGGATTAGTAAACATCTTCACTCAGATATTAATAGACATGTCAAAGTCAACATGTCCACAATAAAACTCCTCATTGCCTACCCCTCTCTGCTGCATCCCTACTGGTTTTTGTTCAATCATTGGCACCATCTTATACCCAGTTATCTAGGTCAAAAATATCATTGACTTCTTTTTTCTTCTCTGACTACCTCTTACCTATCAGTATGTTTGTCAACATACTTTTTCAAAATATATTGCAAGACTGACCAGGGTCACCCCTTCTGTCATCTTGGGCACTGTGTGAGACACTGTCACCTCTGTTCTAGACCTCTCGGGTCTGCTAGTAGCCTTCTCAGAATTTTATCTTTTTCTACTCTTGCATCCCTGCCAGCATGACCTTTTAAAATGCAAATCAAATCATGTAATTCCCTTCTCAACATTTTTCAGGGGCTTCCTATTTTAATTGGGATAAGATCCAAATTCCTCATTAGAGCTCACATAGCTTGGCCTCCGCCTACATCTCCTCCCTCATCTCCTTTCTCTCATCCCTTCATTCAGTGTGCTGTGGCTCCAATCCTATTTTCGCTCCTAGGGTATCCTAACCTCATTCTTGACTCAGGGAGTTTGCATACGCTCTTCCCTCTCCCTTCCTGACGTGCTCATCCCACACATATTACTGTGACACAATCCTGCTTTGTTCAGATCTCTGCTGAAATGTTCCTCAGAAGGGATGTCTTCCATGACCAGCCACATAGTTTATTTCAGTGTCCCTCACCCAGTCACTCTCTAATCCTTTTACCCCGTTTTAATTTTATTATAGCACTTAAGACTACACAACATTTTCATCTTTATTTCTTTATGCAATAATTTATTGTCTGTTTCTCTCACTAGAATGTAAGTTCCATGAGGGCAAGGATTTGGTCTGTTTAGTTCACGCTATATCCTCAGTATCTAGAACAATGCATGGAACATAGTAGATCCTAAAATAAATGATGATTAAGGAAAAGGCCTCAACATTTCTGAGCCTCATGTACACTCCAATAGGCATAATAATAAAAAAATAGCGGCTATCTCCCAAGTTTGTCTGCAGGAGGCCATGGTAATGGCAGGACACTGAACTATTAGGTTGGTGCAAAAGTAGTTGCGGTTTTTGCAATTATTTTTTAACCTTTTAAACCGCAATTACTTTTGCACCAACCTTTTATGGCATGCACTTGTCAGTTGGGGATTCTTCTGGTAACACTGAGTGAAAGGAACTGAAACAAAAAAATGGTCCCTGAAGACAACAAATAGACCAAGAAGTTCTCTTTTTTTCTGTGTTGGCTCTTTTGTACTGAGATAAAAAGAGTGGCTGCCGCTCATGTCTTAGAATCCTGAGGGGCGATCGCTCTGCACTGCTGCTCCACTGCTTTTGCACCGGTTCTGTCCCTGCCTTCATCACCCAGAAAACATGTGCCCACCCTTCGTTGCCAGTTAGGGTCCATTGCTTTTCTCAATCCAGATGGAAGAGCAATCTCCTTTCAGAATCCTTTCCTGATTCACCATCTATCTGCCTGTGCTGGCCTCATGGCTATGCATATAGTTCACATATTGTTTTGCAATTATTTACTGATTCTATTTTTGGTCTTGAAGTGGATTATAAAGCTACTCTATGGAAACTGTTTCTTTGTGCCAATATATCAAGTTTAAGGTTATAAATACATGACTTGGTTCTTGAGGTCATTAGGCCCTAAATAATAAAGATGATCATGATGATGATAATAGGAACCATGTTAATAATAGATTTACTATCACATTTCTTATTATCAGTGTTTAGTACCATTATATTTTTAAATTAAATATAAACATTTTTAAATTAAAGTTTATTGGGGTGACAATTGTTAGTAAAATTACATAGGTTTCAGGTGTATAATTCTGTATTACATCATCTATATATCATATTGTGTGTTCACCATTCAGAGTCAGTTCTCCTTCCATCACCATATATTTGGCATTTCATTTTTTAGTACCGTGTTTCCCCGAAAATAAGACCTAGCTGGACAATGAGTTCTAATGCATCTTTTGGAGCAAAACTTAATATAAGACCCAGTATTATTTTACTATCATGTAAGACCGGGTCTTGTATAATATAATATAATATAATATAATATAATATAATATAATATAATATAATATAATATAATACCAAGTCTTATATTATTTTTTGCTCTAAAAGACGCGTTAGAGCTGATTTTCTGGCTGTCTTATTTTTGGAAAAACACGGTACTAGCATTTAGTACCATTTTTAAATATTGTATGTCAAGTGTTTCACATGCTTAACTAATTTAATGTCTACACCAACCCTGTGAAACAAGTACTATCACTCCTATTTTACAGATTTAAGAAGAAAAAAAAGAGGCTCAGAGAGGGAAGGAGAGCTTGATGATGGTCGCAAAACTGATCCTGGTGTGCCCTTCTCTAAGCTGGGTCTTGAACACGTTATTATACTGTATCTACTACTTATTTATTGGGAAGCAAGGAGGCAAAGCTATGGTTTAGATCCAGTTAAGACTCTTGATTACATAGTACAGCCCCTGCCTTAGAAATCTTATACTCCAAGAGGGAAAATATTAAAAGAAGTGGATTTTCAGCCACAACATAAAAAAAAAAATAAGATGTCACCTGAAACATCAAAACAATTGAAGGTTATACTTCCAGGTGCAGTAATAGTACAAGGCTCCCTGCGAGAGGCAGCTTTAAAGTTGAACTATCAACTTTTTCACCGGGGGGAAGAGAGTTGGGATAATAAATTTTCAGAAAAATTTCAAAGAACTGAAAAAACATTTTAATATTACATGAGTTTAATATTGAGACTTTTTTTTTCTATTCTATGGTCCTACCATAGGAGGTATTTGGTGACTCTCACTTTGTGGTTCTTCTCAGGAAGTAGGTTGTTGTGAGAGGAGAGGATTTGAATTCTTGTGAGAAGTGTCTGTTTTCATTTTGAAGTGCGTTTGCTCATTATTTATATATCAGGCCTCGTGTTTTTATATATCAAGCCTTATGGGCTGAGCACTGAGCTAGATGCTGAGGAAACAATGATGGACAAGGGCAAGTTTCTGCCCTCAAGGACTTGAACTTCAGTCTAGTGGGGAGAGAGCATGAGTAAACCAGTAAACAAGTACAGTTTTAAAAAGGAAATTTCAGATGATGATAGCATCATGAAGAAAATTCAGCAAAGTTGAAGGATGGAGAGACAAATGAGGGAAGGTATGGAGGGGTACGGATGACTTATGTGCTATTTAAGTGATGCATTTTATCCTATCATGTAAATACGAGTATGTGGGTATGATGACTCACCATATCCTCAGATAATAATCTGATAATTAAAGTGTGAGATGGTGTGTGGGTTCCAAGTGCATGTGCGTGAGAGAATAAATGCATAAACATCTCAAATGTGTGAATATTAGAGAACACTCCTGAAACATGAAGCCACTCCCTGACCTGCTGCTTACCCTGGGTGGGCAGATTAACCAAATAGCATACCTATTGAAAGTATGCAGGTAGCAGGCTTTCTGCCATAATAGTATCATTTGTTGACAGAACTGGATTCAGGAGGGGAGCATAGAAAGAGCAGATGGCCTTGGGACTTGACTCTATGTAGTTAAATTGGGGCTGATGACCGCCCTCCAGAATTGAATGCTGAGGATGCTTCTCCAGAGCCAGCTGGCCTCTCCTCCAGCCTTATTTGGCTTTGTTCCTCTAGTTGGTGACCCTCTGGTTGAAAAAGAATCTCTTTCAAAAGTGTAAATGTTCCTTTTTCTGTGGGTGATGTCACCATTCCTGTGGCCCAAACATTTGTTACTAAATGGTACTTAGCAACACATAATTATTCTTTTCTCTCTGAAGAGTTCTGAGCATATTTCTTCTGATGAAGTTGAGAGATACATTTTTCAGGGAGGTGAAAGTTAAAGCTATAAAAAAGGAAGCTATGCCTGGAAGAATCTCTTGACTTGTGTTACTTCAAAGAAGCAAGTAGGCAACAGTTCTGACTGGGTTCTTGTTTGTGTTTTTGTTTATTTGTTTGTTTGTTTTTTGTTTTTCTTTAATGCACATATGGCTCCAAAGGAAGAGGTTCCCATGCAACCATATACTATATACTCTTCTTTAAAGTAGTAGATGTCTTTGGCTTGGCTTGGCCTTCTCATGTGTTTCCTTGTCAAGTAGGTGAGGAAAGCTGGACAAACGAAAGCTGTGCACTGGCCAATTAAGAGTGATATTTCTAGAGTGCCTGTTTATCATTCCAGGGCACATTGTGGGTTCCCTTTTAATGACATCCTACCTGTGTATTCAAATAACTGTAAGAGGATCAGCTTCTTGTCTTGTAAAGAACAGCTGTAAATTTCTTAAGTAGCTGTAATTTAATTTTAATCCTCATATTTTGAAAACCCCGGAAGTTTAACATGAGTTTATTTTTTAAATATTCTAGATTGTTAAATTCCCAATTACTGTTTTAAAGACTAAAACTAGCTATCATTTCTCAAAGGCCTGACCTATGTTAAGTTCATTTCCAGGATGTCACTCATCATCGAAGTTTTATGAGGTAGACATTTTAAGTTCACAGGAAACGGAGACTTGGAGAGATTGTCCAGAATCTGGCGCCTAATAACAGACTCCAAAGGCTGTCTTTCTCTCATAGGAGCCAAGGCCGTGGGCAAAACAGGAGCCTTTGAAATAGGGGTACCCTTGTTTTGTAACCTGACTCATCAACAGTGTGGTGCCTACACAGGCCATTGTACCAAGTTGGTGGGGGGAGGTGGCTATGCCCTTCTGCCAAGAGCAGCCAACAGCATAGGCAGAAGGGCAAGTTTGCAGCAGCCATGAGTCTCACCAATGAAGACTGCCCATGTGTCATATTTAGCATGTGTATACTCATACTAATACACATGTCCATAACTCCAAAGTAGAGAGTGTTTTCCCTTTAGTCATCTGGTAATTTAATCGTACATAAAATAGATTTATTACAGTTGGCTTCTCCTTTCATTATGGTAAGGAAAATATCCAAAGTTGTGCCCAGTATCATCCATGTGTTCCCTTTTCCTAACGCTTAATGTGGCTGCCTCATATAAATTGGATATTTCGTGTCTTTTCCATAAATTCAGATCTAATGTAACAAGGTTGACACCTCTCAGGACCCATGTAGAGTTCTCGGTATTTAGGAACCCTGACAAATTATTTACAGCTTCTTCCAAGAAAGTCCTACCAGGGCTGTGTAAGAATAAACAGACCTCCAAGTCGTCACAAGGTGGAAAAACTATTCTGGCTAAGTCTGTAATTTAGACTATCTTAAGAGAGGAATGACTTCATGAAAAGAGAGGCCCAAAGTGACCAGCCTTATGCAGTTAGCTTTTTCTTGACTTAATTGTGGAGACTAAATGACAGGTAGCAAAGTGCATTTGCAGAAACGTGGGTGTCTCGAAGCTGTGGAAGGAAATTACAATGTGCATGGGAGTGAGCTTGTGGGCAAGAGTTAGGACTACCACTCCATTGCTACCATAACCTGGAGCAATCAGGCATAAACATCTTTACAATGGCACCTGAACACAATTAATAAACTCCTATGAAAGGCACTCGATACATTACTTAACATAAGCATGTACTACCTTTAATACCCAGGAACAGAAAAACTAATGATTTTACATCCAGGAACAAAAAAATTTAAAACAGGGCCTTTAACTTTGACAAAACAAATGATAATGCAATTGGATTTTTATATGTTAATTCAAAAGCTGACATGCTATATTCTCTGAAAGTATGAGAAGCTGGCTTTGTCTGTTGCTGTCATAGCCTTAAAAGATTAAACCAGGAAATAAACAAAAGAAAACACCAACCAAAAAAAAAACAAACACAAAAACCAGCAAGGGCCATGTAGGAGTAATGATCAGTCACAGATTTCTTCAAGCCTTGTCCTCAAAGGCTGTGTGGTGGATATCCTGCATCTTAACAGAAATTATGTCACTATTTCACACCAGCAGTGATAGAATTCTGTCTTCCAAATGAAGAGATGAGGTAGTGTAAACGTGTGGTGTAAGTACTGTGATGAATTTCACAGACTGTAATTCTGGATATTTCAAGTCAATGAGAAAAAGAGATCATAATAATAATGGTGATTGTCCTTTGAGTTTAGACTCATCTGTTGACACTCTCATTCTTCTCTTTTGCTACATTTTGCACATATATATTATTTAATTGATTATAATTAATTACTGTTTCTTATCTATTGTCCCTGCTGGATTCTATGCTTCAGGAGGCTTGAGGTCTAGCTTTGTTCACCCTATAGCCTCAGATTCTAGGAAAAGCCAGAATTATGCCAGGTGCTCGGTGAACTAGATAGGAAAGTTGATAGCAAAAAGACTTAGTGAAAATGCAATCGTTACTGGTGATCTAGGACCGGAAAAGTTTGAAAAGGGAAAAGAATGTTCAACATTGTCTAAAAATATATTGATTACTGAGAAAGCCTAGTTGGGATCAGGTCTTGTCAGCAGTTACTCATTGCTATGGCAGAAGAACGGGCATTCAGATCCATCCAGGTGTGGCTAGGAAGGTCATTTGGACTGATAG